>NC_048449.1:22947651-23120151 GCF_004353265.1 Vitis riparia | reverse complement strand
GCCAAATCAAGTAACTAGTCCACTTATAACTATTCTAAGTTCTCCCAACATATGACTATTTACTATACATTAGTAGATGGAAATTTAAATTCAAATAAGTTGTCCACTCAAAAAAATATGAATATTTATTATGAATTAGTAGAGATTTGAAATCAGCGGAGTTATCACTGTCCACTTAGAACTAGTTTAGTGGGGCCTAGTTTTTATTTTTTATGTCATTAATTTCAAGGAACTTTGGTTTTTAAACCATCTGATTTCAAGCTCAACTTCTTATATTATTAAATAAATTGGAAAACGTGGTTCTATGATAAGGAGAGAAGAATTTAATGCACTATCTTATAAATGAAGAGTAATTCAATATAAAACAAGCAAATCTCAAGAGTCCCGTACATAAAGATGTCTCTCAAAAAAAAAAATTGTGGTCAAATTGCAATTTTTATTAATAAATAAGGTATAATCTCTATTTATCCTCTAATTCTCCATTATATAGGGAAATAACCTTGTAACATCAATATGAGGGCTTCATTGAAATTATAATCCCATTTAAAGTTAAATACCAAGAAATTAAAGAATTTTAAAATATTAAAAATTGTTATTTGTTTATGTTTCTTATATTAATTAGGACTTTTGGTCTAAAATGAATGATTGTCATAGTCTAAGTATTATTAGTTTATTAGAAATAAGTTTGTTATTATATTAAAAAATAATATAATAAAATGTAATAAAGCATTATTTTAGAAAAATATTATCAATACCTAATTGTGTATATTCCAACAAATGGTATTAGAGCTAAAAGATTAGAGAATGTGAAATGCCAAATCAAAATTAGAATACCAATAAAGTACACAACCACAAGAAAAATGAAATTTTGTTGGTAAAATTATGATCACAAATAATAACTCAATTTATCCTCTAATTCTCCATTGTATAGGGAAATAACCTGGTAACATCAATATGAGGGCTTCATTGAAATTATAATTCGACTTAAAGTTAAATTCGTAGAATTTAAAGAATTTAAAAAATATTAAAAATTGTTATTTATTTATATTTTTTATGTTAAGTAGGACTTTTGGTCTAAAAAGAATTTATGTCATAGTCTAAGTATGATTAGTTTATTAGAAATAAGTTTATTATTATATTAAAAAATAATATAATAAAATGCAATAAAACATTATTTTAGAAAAAATATTATCAATACCTAATGGTGTGTATTCCAACAAATGGCATTAGAGCTAGAAGATTAGGGAATGTAAAATGTCAAATCAAAGCTAGAATACCAAGAAAGTACACAACCACAAGAAAATTGTAATTTTGTTGGTAAAATTATGCTATAAATAATAACTCAATTCATCCTCAATCTCTTAAAATTTATAAATAAAAATTTTTTATAACTAGAGTGTGTTTGGTGGTACTGATTCTTGGAAGTATTTATAGTATTTCTAACACTTGAAATTTTTTACTCTTTTAAATATTAAAAATATTAAAAATACTTTATAAAATCACTGTCAAACGTACTCCTAATGTATTCAAATGTGTCTTGTTTAAATCTCAAGATTCTTGGGATTTAGTGAATAATAGTTACAACCAAGGATGAAAATGTCGGTAATCACAGATATATCGGTACTTCGATTTTACGGATATATCGGAGATATATCGGCGGATATTTTGGAAAAGAATATCGGTAAGCTTAAAATTGTTAAAAACTCATGAAAATGTAAAGAAAACCTTATAATAATATAATTAAAAGTATAATAGACATTTTAAAGTTATTTTATTGAAAATTTTGATATATGTATAATATGATTTATCATATTTGATAATAATATCGTATGCATCGATAAAAATATGAATTTTATAAGTGTATATTTATTATTAAATTACACTTAATATTATGATATTTGATTATAATATGTCTAATTTTAAAATATATATTAGTATTAAAATATGATCCATTTAATTCAATTGTATTAAACAATATAAAATAAATTATGATATATATATATATATATATATATAATTTTTTAATATTTAATTAATTATTAATGATATTAAAAACATTATGAAGAAAATTATATCATTTTTATATTTTTGGTAATTAATTAAAAGACTTTGCATTTAATTATAAATAATTATAATTAATTTGCTCTTTAAAATATTCTTATATTTTCTTATATAATAAGTTTAAGTATATATAAAAATATTGCATATTATATATCAAAGGGCAACTGAGCCCAGGTAACCTTTTGGTTTGGGGTTCAAATCCTCTCGGTAGCAAGCAAATGGGGGCACTATAGCAGTACTGTAGCGCGTTTGACTTTCGCTAACCTGCGTTGACTAGGCGATATATCGGAAAAAATCGTCAATACATCGCGAGAAATCGCCGATTTCTCGAGATTAATCTCGAAATATCGCCAGACCGATATTTCTCCATGAAATATCGTGTCGAAACCCATCGATACACGATATTTCGGTGATATATCGTCGAAATATCGCAACATTTTCTTCCTTGGTTACAACAAAGTGACTAATTCAAGAGCATCCAAGCTAGGCACTATTAAAGGAGTAGAAAAATTCATTGAATGATTCTCGAAAGAAAGATTAGAAAGCAATCGATACAATATTTCAAACAATAAATGAATCTATATTTGAGAAATACATGTATATTATTATATATGCATTATCATAAATATATGCAAACTAAATATTAAATATGAGTTCAAATATTGTAAATTATTATGGATTATCATAATTTTATTATACATATATTGATTTTTTCAATAAAACAACTTAACATGTATATTATTACTTTTTTTTAATTCTTAGTTGGAGTTTTTTTTACAAAACTATAAGATTTGTTCAATTTCCATGTCATTGATATTTTCTTCAAATTATTTTTATTCTCCTATTGGTAAGCAGTTATTTATTCTATGAGAAGACTTTGTTTCATTTGTGAAAAATTTGGAGGGAAGAAAAACAAAGAAATATAGAAGAAAAAAAATGAAAAAAATCATTTTAATTTGTTTTCCATAAAAAAAATTGAGGGAAAAAAATAAATCAACATGGAATTCACTCTCTATGACAATAAAATAAATCTACAAGAAATTCACTCTTTACAACAATAAATCTACAAGTTTGGAGTATATATAATCTCTTTGCATGACATTCAAAAAGATTTAATTTACTTTCTCCAAATTTTCACATTCAAATAGGAGAAAATAATATATATTTCTTTTTCCATGATATGAAATTATTTTTTTAGCATATTTTTCTCCTTTGTTTAACACTTTCGAGCAACATAGCCTTAAAATAATGCTACCAATATTGCTTAGAGTCCAACTCAAGATGCTGAATCCAGCACACCATTTTATTGGGTAGATGGTAATAAACTTAAGGTAGATAAGAGTCTTCTTTCATGGGTTGCAATTTAGCAATAGGAAAAAGATTAGGTACATATATGCAATTTGTCTGTCTGACTCGTATAGTTAGGTTAAATTAGAATTGAAGTCCATAATGAAGTTTGGTAAATAGAACTTTGTCAAAAGGAAAAATGATTAAAAGAATAATATATGAAGAAAATTTTAATGTGTCAAGAAATTCAATAAGTTCATTAAGAATTTTCTTAAAAAATTACATGTCAGTTTGAAAAAAAAAAAATCATAACCCATTCATTCTTCTAATGGAATGCCATTAAAACACTGGGTGTTGTGCAATAACTCCAAAGATATGGCATCACCAAAATTTCAGCCCTAGTAAGGCTGAGGGTGTTTGACTACCCTAACTGGATTAGCATGAATTGGGTTAAGCTAAATCATGATTGGGCTAGCATGTGCTCTCTTTGTGCCAGAATCTGGGCCCAAAGAACCCACTGCACCCCCTTTGGGCCTCAACTGTCAGCCTGTCAGTCACTCATTTGTTGATGATGATACGATAAACAATTTTTTAAAAGATAAAATTTTAAAACATAATTTATAAATTGAAATACATATTATTTTATTTTAAAATAAAAAGATTTTAATTGACTATGAATAAGCTAAAACACACTTAAATTTAAAAAAGAAAAAAAAAAAAAAAAAAGAGGTAAGTTTGAATGACAAAAGCTTTGTGTACGTATGAGATACAAGTCAAGAGCTTGATATAAATTCATTGATATGGAACTGATTGAGTCCTCTTCCAAGAATTAAAACCAACTTCGGCCCTCAAAAGGAGCCCAACAATCCTTGAATTCATTGTCTGATGGGTTGGCTGGAGCCCAACAAAAAAAGAAAAGAAAAAAAAAAAAAGCTTTTAAATTACTCCACCTTGCCTATAAGAGAGAGATTCAGGAATTATGAAAGAAGGAATTTTCTATCTAATAAATAACTATAAATATATAATAAAAATATCATTTTTAATATAAGACCATATTATTTTGATAGGAAAGAGTTTGAGTTGAAGTAAAAGAAAATAACTTTTGAATGCATTTAAATCATGAGATAAGTGATAAGCAAGTAACCTCTAAAATAATAACATAATCCGATTCATATGAATTAATTAATGTTTTATGAATGCTTAATAGTCTTCCATAGCAAAGACTCGTAGTAAAGACCAGTTAAATGTTTCATGTTAAGATAAATGTATTATGTGGAGGAGAGTTTAGTGAAAATTTGTAACCTAAAATTGGAAATTGGATTTCATTAATTTACAACCCTTTCAATATCATTCTTTTAAAAAATCACCCTTTGTTCCTAACAAAAATTTGTTTGTCCTTTAGTGATAAGCAATCGATTGCATCTAATTCCCTACGAAACCTTATGAGTTCTACCTTTTCTAATTACATGACCCAACATTTAAAAATACTTTTGGTCATGATATATAAATAAGTTAAATGGTAGTGATGATTTGAAAATATTGTTACTACATATTATTCCATTTCAAGAAAGAAAAAATAAAAACAAACATTTTTACAACTTCAAAGACTCTTACTTCATTAATCGCAATACATGTTATTTGTTTACATAAGAATGCAACATTCATTAGTATCATTCACCAAATACAATATCATAGAAATGGCCTAACTTCTTCTTGCTCCATGCCTGCAAGTGCTCCTTGTTGACCTTCTAACCTTCTTGTGTCTATCTCCTTCAATCATTCTTACAAACCATTTAGGCTTTCTTGTTAAGAAGACGAGGCACCCAATAGACAATCCAACTACTAGTCCACAGCCATACCCCATCAATATGACTTTCCAATCAAATCCAATATCAGATTCCACCTCCTCTTCTTTGGGAGGTTGTGGTGCTTCATCAACTACACATTTCTTAGACAAGGGAAATCCACATAATCCTATATTCCCACTATATGAATTATTTGCGAATGAATCAAATTGGTTGCCTCGAGGAATGACTCCAGTGAGATGATTTTTGAAAGATTTAGGACTTCAAGAAACGTTAGACTTGTCAACTCCCTTGGAATTCTCCCACTGAGCTTGTTCGAAGAGAGGTCTAATGATTCAAGCACCATTAGATTCCCCAAAGATGATGGAATATGCCCTGTAATGTTGTTATGAGACAAGTTGAGTTCTCGAAGTGAACTAAGACTACCAATGAAATCTGGAATGTCTCCTTGGAATCTATTGCTTGACAAATCAATTATTGTGAAGGTAAACAAGATACTTACAAATTCAAAATCAAATCCTTTGATTGTTACCATTATTGAATCTCGATAAGAGTATTCGCCCATAAATTTCAATTCCATTTTATCCTCAGTCGCATTCATCATTGCCTTGAAATTCTTCAAATACATTTCCGGTAAACTGCCAGAGAAACCATTGCGTGAGAGATCCATTATTCGTAACTTGGGAAATGGAAATTGGAAATTTGAACCCCTTACGTGATCATGGAACCTATTTGAACGCAAGATCAAAACTTGTAACTCCGGAAGAGTTTCCAACCAATGGGGAATGTATCATTTATTCTGTTATTTCCAAGGTCTAAAACTTGCAACCTTCTACAATTGATCAAAGATCGTGGTAGAGGCCCTTCCAATTGATTTCCATTGAAGTCAAGATTCCTGATAAGATTGCCCTTTGAAAACGTTTTAGGAATGGTACCATGAAGTTGATTCATTCGCAAATCCAAAACTGAGAGAGACTTACTGAAGTTTCCCAAACATTGGGGAATTAAGCCACTCAAGTTGTTATTGGAGAAATCTAAAACTTCAATATAACTCATTTCACAAATCAATGATGGAAGTGGCCCTTGAAGCAAGTTGGAATGAAGGTCGAGATATTGCATAATCCTCCATGGAAATCTCTCAAACCTGGTTAGCATGTTTTGAGAAAGATTTAAGTAAGACAGTGTCTCCGTACCCACATTCCATGCCCATTTCGGAAGTTGTCCATAAATCTTGTTGTTTGAAAGGTCTAAAAACGCCAATAACTCTTGACTGCATAAAAATCTTGGGAATTCAGTTATGTTGCAAGAAGACAACAACAATGTTTCCAAGGATGGTAGCGCACAGTTGGAATGGCTGTAGTTGCTCAATGTCAGAATGTTATATGAAAGATCGAGATAGACAAGATTTTCAAGATTCATGAACATGTCTGTCTCCACAATGCCACCCAAGTTATTTGAAGAAAGCTGGAGATATGTAAGATTTACAAGTTCAAAGATGGAACTTGGAACTGGCCCATCTAACTCATTATTACTCAAATCAATGGACGCCAATGAAGGAGATTTGAATTCATCAACATGACCATTGAGTTTATATGACTGAGATCTAACTCTATCAATGATGGTAGACAAACAACCAAGATGGTATTGTTCCATTGAACAAGTTATTGGACAAATGGACAGAGGATAGACTTGAAAGTTCCTTCACATGAGAAGGAATGACACCTTCTAGCTTATTGTTTGAAAGGTCTAAGAAAGAAAGTTCTGTTAGATTGTCAAGTGACGCTATGAACTGACCTCTGAAACTATTACTGGAAATGTCTAATAAACTTACCCTTCTAAACCTATTGAAAACATTTGAGATTTCACCATCAAATTGGTTTTTTGAGAGGTCCAGTAAGTGATTTGTGTGAGGTTCCCTAACACCAAGGAATGACCCTGAAAAATTGCAGTGAGAGAGATCCAAACTTTCTAAAGACTTTAGACTGCCTATTGAACTAGGAAGCATCCCACTGAAATTGTAGAAGAAAGATCCAACAACAGAATGGAATTACTCTTATTGAACTTTGGGAAATTCCCACTGAGATCATAGTTACCCTTTAACTTGAGAACCTTAAGGTTGGGCAGCTGAAGATCATCATCAGGGAATCTCCCATGCAGTTGACAGAAAGAGAGATCCATAGATTTCAAAGAAGATAAATTCAGTAGGGAGCTAGGTATAATGGAAGAGACATTTATACCTCGGAGATGAAGTTTCTGCAACTTCGTTAGGTTTTGAGTAAGTGCAATGAAGCTACTTGTTTCAAGTCCTAATCCACTATAGACGGAGAGATCAAGCGAAACCAAGTTGGATAGGTGGGAGATTTCTGGAGCAATTACACCTGAAAATCCTGAGAAAGAAAGGTTGAGATGAGTCATTCTCCGGAATTGTCCAAACTTAGCTGAAATAGAGGACTTATTGAAATCATTAAAAGCAAGGTTGAGCCTTCGTAGATGAGGCAAGAGGAAGAGGCTGCTGTTGGAATCAATGGTACCATAGAGGCCACTGCAACTAAGGTCGAGCCCGATTACATGGCCTGTAACCCTATTGCATGTGACACCATCCCATGAGCAACAATCAGTGCCTCCTTCCAAGTGTCTGTCTTGGCAAAAGAAGCTAAATTGCAATCATCCGAAGAAGAAGCGGAGACATCTATGGAAAATGATTGCTTAAGTCGAAGCAAGGCAACATTCTGGTGATGAGGGCACAGCTTCGTAGAATTAGAGAAAGAGAAACAAAAACACGAGAATATGAGAGAAAGAAGAGGAAGCAAAGGATTCGATACATCGTATCTTCAAAAGCTATAACAAAAATTGGCTGATGTGTGATGAAAAAAATATAATAATGGATGACTTGAATTTATACCCAAAGGTTCCCTTATAATTAAGTTTAAATTTTCATTATTAGAAACTTCATCAAAGTTTCCAATTCAAATGTGGGACCATTGACTTCAAATCAAAGAAAAAATTAGAGTCACTTCCACATTAAAATGACAACGTGGGTTGGTTGTCCGATCAAGAGTCGAACATTTTGCCCACTTTTAATCACAAGCTAAGATTTCATGGAAAAAGTGGGAGGGCAACTAAGTAGAAAAAGTAGATCATATTTCTTACCCACCTTAGCCACAATAATTTCTCAATGATATCCATTTAGTTTGTATAAGTTTCTTTAATCATAAAATAGGTCCCTGCATAAGCTAAAGTAAAACTTTCACAGTTAGTAGCATCTAGGTTTAGTCTTATCTTTTAATGAGAAATAATAAGTACAACTCTACATCAAGAGCTAGAAGTCTTGTCTTCATAAAGCAGTTGAGTTTTTAAAGGACGAATGTGTCTATTAGATGGTTATTTTAAAAGAATATTGTTAAAAAGGGTTATTTGACAAATAAATACAAAAATACAATATTTTTTACTTTTATTATTTTTACATTAAATTTATCTTTTCAAAATTTGAGTAATTCCTACTTTTTATACTGGACTCATCTTTTGAAAAAAAAAAATGAGCTTCTTTTATTATATTGAACTAATCTTTTCAAAATACAAATTCCACATAAATCATAAACGATTTTAATTTAAGAAATATTTTTTGAAGAACGGTTTTTTAAAAATTTTATATGGTACTTGTATCCATTCCACGTAAAGCCATGTAAAGTTTCAAAGGAAAAAAGCATTATTGTTGAAATATTGTTTCTTTTGTACTTGTATAGTTTTCGATTTTTCATGTTTTTCTTTGATACATATGCATATATATTCTACATGAAATAGCATTGATGAACAAATTTTTTTCTTAAATTTTGAGTCATCCATCTAAATATATTTATTGGTTAATTTTCAAATAAAATCATTTTTGTAGTGTCTAAGGAATGTACATAGTTAAGAAATAATTGCAAAACAAAATGTGTGCTTTGAAAATTTTAGATATGGGAAAATAGTATAATAATTAAAAAAGGGTATGACAAAAGTTTTGTCAAAGATTATTTGAAAAAAAAAGTTATGTTATTTAAGAGGGAAAGTGTGTATGCATGTAAAAAAAAAAATACAGAATAACAAATCTAGACTTGCATTATAAAACCATATGAAACTTCCTTATGTTATTACCCTACATAGAAGTATGCACATAACTTGGAATATTGAAGAAACCAATTAGTCTTGGTCTTCATATCACAAAGGGCAAAAGTTTAGTCTTATCTATAAAAAGTATGGCCCATTGGATGGACTTAGATACGCAGAAGACTTGGAATAGAGAAAGCAATTAGTATTGGTCTTGGCATTCATATTGCTAGGGACAAAAGTTTGGCATTCTCCATAAAAAGTGTGGCCCATTGGATGAGGCCTACGTATCGTAAGGGGCAAAAGTTTAGTCTTCTCCATAAAAAGTGTGGCCTACCGGATGACTTAGATATGTAGAAGACTTGGAATAGAGAAAGCAATTAGTATTGGTCTTGGCATTCATATTGCCAAGAACAAAAGTCTAGCATTCTCCATAAAAGTGTGGCCCATTGGATGAGGCCTACGTATCCCAAGGGGCAAAAGTTTAGTCTTCTCCATAAAGGTGTGGCCCATCGGATGACTTAGATATGGAAAAGACTTGGAATAAAGAAAGCAATTAATCTTAGTATGACTTAGATATGCAAAAGACTTGGAATAAAGAAAGCAATTAATCTTAGTCTTGGCCTATATATCGCAAGGGGCAAAAGTCCAATTTTCTCCACAAAAAGTATTATTGCCCATTGGATGACTTAGATATGCAAAGATAGTAGTTTGCATTAAGCGAAGTTTCAGTCATCATTCCCATAGTGCTTTATTATGATGTTTAGGGTTAGTTACTTTAGCTGTTAGGAGGCTTTCTCAAATTTCCATCAATTGGATTAGTTTTGAAAGTAATCACATGACTTTAATTTTTTTTTTCTCTATTTTTTAGAATAAAATTTCTCTCCATTCAAGTCCATAGAATTACTCAATGATTACCTATAATTTTATGTATTGTAAGTTCTTATGAAGACTCCTAGTTTTTCGATCAAGCATCTTGATTCAAATTAATGACAAAAACTTACATTTGAGAAAGTTTAATCAATCCAAATGTTAATTTGTGTTTGTATGAACATGATCTAACCCATCAAAGAGGAGAGTATTCCATTAGTATTATCATCGTATTATGTTTTCATCGATGTTAAACAATATCTAGGCTCATTCAATTTTTAATTTTTCATATTCGTTGTTTTGGTGAAGCTTTGTATTCATTGTTAAATGACTTCAACCATTAAAAAAATGATAACAAGTATACTGAAAATGGAATTAAAAAATAGCACATTTACAAAACTAGTTGTGAGGCATATAATTTTAATGAATTAGGTGTCATTTAAATACATCTTCTATTTTTAAAAATAGTAACTCGAACTTCATAGAAACTTACTTTACAAAGGTAATAATTTTTTAAAGCTACTTAAAAAAAATAATGCTAGTTTGAATACATATTGAATGTCAATAAGATTTAATGAAAAATAAAAATAAAAATATTGTTTTTGATATCTTAATAAGGGTTTGATCTAATTTTTTTAAAAAATAATAATATTAAAGCTTATATTAACAAAGTGAAAAAAGAAACTTTTTACAAAATACATATAAAAAAATTCAAATGTTCGTTCTCAAAGGATGGCATCCAACTTGTTTGTTTAGTAGATTAGGTAATAATTATCATTGTTATTCAATTGAATTTTATACTTGAGAATTATATTTAAAAATACTTTTATTAAAAATTATGGTTGATTAAGGCACTAGCAACAAATTGTCAAATTCTTAGATAACCCAGTCCAGTCCAATCCAGTTGAATAGTTGGTGCTTTGCCCCAAGCCCATTATTGGGTTGGGCCTAAGTTGCAATAGCAAAGATATATTACACGTGGCCTACTTACAGTGACTCTTCGTACTTTGCTCCTCTATTCTCACCATCCCAAATTATAATACCACCAAATAAATAATTAACATTTTAATAGTTACTCGAAAAGAATATTGTTAATGCTTTTTACATAACCCCAAGATAAATATGAAAATAAAACTAAAAAATTGAAAACATTAGGATATATGGATTACATGAAATCACATTTATGAACAAAATTTTTCTTAAGTACTAAGTCATCCATCTAAATATTTTTATTGTAGTGTCCAAGGAAATAACTTCTCCACAAAAAGTATAGCTCACTAGATGATTTTGTTTGCATTGAATGAGGTTTAAGTCTTCATACCCTTAGTACTAAGAAATAATTATTATGTTTAGGGTTTGTTACTTTGGCTATTGGGAGGCTTTCTCAAATTTCTACCAATTGGATTAGTTCTAAAAGCAATTTCATGTCTCGAAATTTTTCTTTTTTGCCTGCTATCATTTTTAAGATAAAATTTCTTTTTTTATTTAAGTCCATATAATTACTTAATAATTACCTATAAAATTTCATAGGATTCCCAATTTTCCAATAAGGTGTTTTGATTCAAATTAATGATGAAAACTTATATTTCAAAAAGTTTAATCCAAATGTTAAATTGTATTTGTATGAACATAAAAGACCATTCTATTGTGTTTTCATCAATTTTAGGTGACATTTAGACTTATTCAATTTATAATTTTTCATATTCATTGTTTGGATGAAGCTTTGTTGAATGTGTCATTGTTAAATGATTCTAATTATAAAAATATATGATAAGAAGTATATTGAAAGTGGAATTAAAAAATAGTGCATTTACAAAACTAGTTGAGAGGCATACAATTTTAATGTGTCATTGGTAAGTATATCTTCTATTTTTAAAAATAGAAAAATTAGAAACTCCTGTATTTTGTAGGCTTACTAAACACTTATTATATAAAAAAAAGGTAATAATTTTTAAAGTTATTTAAATATGAGTATTAATAAGTAGTGAGTGTTGATCAGATTTAATGAATAATAAAAATAAAAATATTGTTTTCAATATTTTAATAAGGGTTTTATTTTTTACTTTTTTTAAAAAAGAAAATTTAAATAACATTGAAGCTTAAATTAACAAAGTGAATATATATATATATATATATATATATTTTATCAAATGCGTATACAAAATTCAAACATCTGTTTTCATAGGATGAATTTTATATTTGAGAATTATATTCTAAAAATACTTTCATTTAAAATAAAGATATTTTTTTGATATTGTTATAATTTTTAAGGAAATAAACCTTTCTTGACTTTTAAAACACACTTTTAAGGAAATAAACATATTGTTTTGTCCCTGTCATGGTTGTTCTGATTTGATTTAATTTAATGAATTGAGAGAGATCTTAAAGATTCCTTTTTCTTTTCTTTTCTTTTATTTTTCCAGGAAATTATAAAATATATAATGAAATGTAAAAAAATTATATATGAAATATTTCATTATTATACCCGACTTTTCTTTTAGGAATTTAATTTAATATATATATATATATATATATATATATATATATATTAGGAATAAAAATATAATTATAAGAGTCATTTAATTAAGAAAATGTTGGAATTTAGTTTCAAAATTTCTAAAATGTTAATTATTATAAAAGAATATAATTAGGTAATATACAACATGAAAGTATAATTATAAAAAAACAAAAGCTTAAGAAAATGTGTTTATAAATTACTAGTTTTTGTCATTTAATGGAGTTGTGCATCAAATATAAATCAAAAAGTTTGATTAATTTTTTTTTTTAATTAAATGTGTTGCGAATTTTTTTGGCATGATATTGTCAAAATATGTTTTTAATTCGTGAATTACTTAGGATTTAAAGAAAAATGAAATTCGTAGATATCCACAAACAAAGATGATGGCAATAGCAACAAATCCTTAGATAACAAAGCCCAATCCATTCGGTTGAGTAGTTAGGGCTTTGCCCCAAGCCCATCATTTTGGTTGGGCCTAAGTTGAAGAGAAAAGCATATCATATGTAACCTACTCTGTACTTCACTCTTCTAATCACACCAAATTATAATACCACCAAATAAATACTTAACAATTTAATAATCATTCACATGAAATATTGTTAATGATTTTTATATAAACCCCAAGATGAGTATGAAAATAAAACTAAAACACTGGTGATAATATTTATAATGTATTTTTTTTTCTATCTTTGAACTAACCTTGTTTTTTTGTTTTTTGTTTTAATATAATTAAAGAAATAAACCTTTTTATTGTAATATTTTTTATTACCTATTTTAGAATATTGTATTTTTTTTAATATGCCTCAATAAAGGAAAAAATAATTATTTATTGGATTTTTCTATAATTTATTTTAAAAAATTACCCTTTTAATATTTCTAAATTTTTGCTTCCAGAATCATTCTTGAAGAAATCCACAAAAATTTTGTAATGTATTTCCAAATGTTTGTAACTTTGCTTCATAGGTTATTATGTTATTAGGAAGATTGTTATTATTTTCCTTTATATGATATTAACTTGTTAGAAGATTGTTATTATTTTACTTTATTTGGAATCAAGGGAACTAAATGAAGTGATGGAAGTAATAGAAAAGGATGTTAAGTAATACAATGCAAATTATGTCGACAAATGACAATAACTGATATCTAATTGAGAAGACAAGGTGTGGACCCCGCATTTTGCCTCATGCGCTTCCACTAGATGGCGAGCTTGCTTTTTATTTGAAAATGATTTATTGATTAAGAAGAAGATTTGGAGTCACCACTTATTTTTGTTTTATTTTTAAAGGGTAAACAAAATAAGAAAGAAAAACCTTAAGTGTGATTCCTTACTTGAAAAAGGTGGTATGTGAAAAAACCGAGTCGGGTCCGGGGGTCAGGTTACTTATGGGAAGGTACGGTAAAAACCGTAGCACCCCTCTAAGTCCCTAAAATGGGTCTTTACTAATAAGATGAAACAAATATAACAATTGATCGATTAAACATGGATATCGAACAATAATCAAATGTATGAAAGCAAGACACACATGATAACAAATAAATCAATAAACACAATCGAGTACAGGGCGTACCTTAGTTACAAGCTAAGCGCTATCATAAGAGACAAGGTTAGTGCACAAACACAGAATAATCGCATGCATGTTATAGAGCGAAGAAAACCAATCGAGCATAACAATCAATCAATCAATGAGAAAATCACATATGTTGGGCCCCACCAAAACCTGATTTATTTTAGCATGAATTAATCTCTTAAATTCCATTATTTGGAACTATGAAATTTGTTCAGGTTTATAAAAAGAATAAAAATAAAAAATCAGGAATTTATTAAAAATTAAGGAGAATTTGTGAAACAAGCTTGCCAAAAAGAAATGTGGCAGCCAATTTTATTAGTAAAATCAAGGAAAGAAAACGGAAGTAAAAAATAAGAGAAATAAATAAAAATAAAATAATAATAATAAATAAATAAATAAATAAATAGTTAAATAATAATAATAATAATAAACAAATGTGAAAGTTAGAACTTTGGAAAATTGGAAATTAAATTTAGAAATTGAAATTTTGAAGGATTGTTTAGAGATGGAATTTTATAAATATATAAATAAATAGAATAATAATAATAATGATTAAATAAATAAATATGAAAATTGGAATTTTGGAATTTGGAAATCAGAATTGTGAAGAATTATTTAAAGATGGAGTTTTAAAAATAAATAAATAAATAGAATAATAATAACGAAACATAATAATGATTAAGTAAATAAATGTGAAAATTGAAATTCTGGAAATTGGAAATTAAATTTGGGAATCAGAATTTCAAAGAATTATTTCAAGATAGAATTTTAAAATAAATAAATAAATAAAATGATAATGAAAAAAATAATGACAATTAAATAAATAAATGTGAAAGATGAAATTCTGGAAATTGGTAATTAAATTTGGAAATCGGGATTTTGAAGAGTTATTTAAATATAGAAATTTAAAAATAAATAAATAAAATAATAGCAAAAATAATAGTGATTAAATAAATGTGAAAATTGGAATATATATATATAATGAATTTTGAAAGGTTATTTTAGGATAGAATTTTTATAAAAATTACGTTTTTATCATAAAAAAATGAAGACTTGAGAGGGCCAAATACTTGGCCCATTAGGGTCTACACTAAACGAACAATGACTCAGGGCAATAAAAATCAACATGCCAAGTAGAGCCCAATCATACAAAGCCCAACCTGAAAATAAGCTAACCAAGCTTGGACTCAATACATAGAGTTCAAAGCCCACATGGGGCAATTTAGGCCCAAAAATAAACTTAACCCACTACCTTGAGGGTCCACCAACAATAGCCCAATGCTCAAAAATACCAACTGTGAGGATAAAAGACAACCTTACCTCACTTTTAAAACCTTTAGGATGCAGTCCAACGGGTGGCAAGCTGACGGAGAGGGACGATGGCTATACGTGGGCGATGGCGGCGTGGGAATGGAGATGCGGGATGGGTATGTGGTGCATAAGGGTTGGAATGTGGCCATGCATGGCCATGCAAGGGTGGGGGAAATGAGTTTGATGGGTATTTAGAAAATAGGTACGTGGTGTAGAGAGAGGATGGTGGTGACGGGAATGTAAGGATCGAAGGTGGAATGAAGTGGAAGTGGCCATGTGCATGAAAATGAAGGTAGAAGTTATGAGTGGTGAGGTAAATGGGTGAGTGGGGTATGTGAATGAACGATGATATGCATGGGGGATATGGAGGATGAAAACGGAAATGGTGGTGGGTTTGATGAAGCATGAAGGTAGGATGAGAAGGTGATGAGATAGTGGGCATGATGGGTAAGAGATGTGAGAGAAACGGGTATGAGGGCCTAATAAAAAAAATGATGATATGGATATGGAGGTAAGTGGGACGGGTATAGAGATGGGTATGAGGATGTAGAGAGAGATGAGGGTGGTGATGATTTGGGTTTGAATGAGAGTTTAGAGAGAGGGATAGGTATGTGCATGGGAAATGAGAATGAGTTTGCATGGGAATGAGAGTGGGTTTGCATGGATGAGAGTTTAGAGAGAGAAATGGGTATGAGGGGTATGTGCATGGGAAATGAGAATGGGTTTGCATGGAATGGGAGTGGGTTTGCATGGATGAGAGTTTAGAGAGAGAAATGGGTATGAGGGGTATGTGCATGGGAAATGAGAATGGGTTTGCATGGAATGGGTATTTGAAGATTGGGAGTATGGCATGGACGTGGGTGTGATGAAGGTGGCCGTGTGCATGAGGATATGGAGAAAGTAAGGGTTTTAGTGGTGTGGTTAGATGGGTATATGCATGGGGGGTATGAGATACAGGTATGGAGGTTAACATGGCCATGCAAAGGTTAAGGGAATGAGTTTGAAGGGCATTTCGAAGAAAAATGGGTATGTGGTGTGGTGTAGAGAGAGAAAAGGTGGTGATGGGTGTGTGAAAGGTTTAGATGGGTATATATATGGGGGGTATGAGATGGGAGTGTGAAGATGGGTAGGCTTGATGGATGGGTTTAGTGGGTTTAGAAAGAATGGAAAAAGTGAAGAGAGAAGTGGAATGGAGGATGGAGGTTAGTGAAAAATGGGTTCAATGGCAATGGGAAGACGTCACCACCAGCTGAAGCTCCAACCACCACCATGGGCGAGCTGCTGATGCTCACCACGCATCCATGCATGGAGCCTCATGGGAGGTGTCCCCCACTCCCAACCAGGAATCGCCACATGGCTCCTTGAGAGCCTTCCACCTGCAAAGAAATATATCCTGTATAGAAAATGAAAACGAGCCCCAAATGGGGGTCTACACAAGGACTTTGTTATTGCAACCTCTCTCCTCTACCATTCATTCAACTTAAACAGATATTGGTGATTACATATCCATCAACCATCCATGACTTGTCAAGTTTGACAACATTAATTAACTTTGAAATAATGAATAATGCTCAAGTAAGACTAAACATTATTCTTTTAAGATTTGTCATGATTTTTAATTAACTCCAATTCAATAATTGGTTAAGCCAAGTATTTTTACAATCGACAATTAATCATCATAAGAATGATTTTAAATAGCATTAACAAGTGGTTAGAATAAAGACAAGAAAATAAACAAACAATGGAGAGAATATTGCATTCAAGCATGCATGTCTAGCCTATTTGCATGAGGAGTATTAAAGAAAGCATTTCCCTTGTTTGACTTCAAAACAATAAAGTGGAAGCAAGAAATAGGAAGAGATGTTGACATCACGAACCTTAAATATTTGGTGGAAGACACTTGAATTAAAAAAAGTAAGTTCTCTCCATTTCAGACATCCAATCCATTACCTATCAATACAAAAAGAGCATCATGCTAACAAAATATCGACTTTGGGAAATTATTGATATCTAATTTAAAAAAATACTAATAACAATGCTAGATCATGTCAAAATGACCACTTTTGTTGACTTCTACATAAAATGAAAAACTTAAGCATTTTCCTTACAAATAGTAATGGAGTTAGGAAGTCTAGAGAAAGGTTTAGAAACTTTATTTTATGGGGTAAGAAGGAATAAATTGACTCACTAAACTTAATGATAAAGGTTGATTTTCTTACCTAAGATGAACTTAGGCCCCAATGTCACTTTTCTAGAGTTGAAGATTATTAACAAACATAAATCACAAGTGTATTGAATATCATTGAAGCTTGGCAAACAAATCGGATTCATAAGGCATGAAACTTAAGGAATATTCAACTGAACTCCACAATTAAACTGCCAAATTAACCAAGAAAACAATTACAGCCTGACCATAGAAAACTTTTATTATGGATAACATGGTGGTCTTTGTTGAGAAAGAACCAACCTTGAACTAGGGACTGTTACAACAGAAACTAAACCAGAAAAACAACCAGTTTGCAAGAACTTCTCTTAGGAATAAAATCAAACAGCTTGTACACAATTAACCAAGATCAAGAACACAAGAGAATTATCGTGGTTCGATCAACTTGATCTACATCCACACTAATTTCCTGAAGCCTTTATTAAACTGTACCAACCAGAATTTACACAAGAATCAAAACAAATAAATTACAGCTTTTCCCCAAGAACCCTCATCACCTCTGTTTCTTTCTTTCTATATCGAAACAAACCTAGGGTTATGGATTTCAAAGCTCTCTTCTTTTCTTACTCTCTATTCTATACAGTTGAATGCTCCTTATCCAATTTTCCCAAGTCTACCCTTTATATAACAGTCAAAACCTCTAACTAACTAACAATACTCCCAATCATTATTTTCTACCCAGGTCAGCAAGCTTTCTGTTTGTTAGTTGAGCTTAGTCAACAACCTTGCCACTTGTCACTTGATAGTTGGCAAACTCTACAAAACTCCACCTTGACAACGTATTAAGTTGACCAGTGTCTGAACTACCTTCAGGTCTTAGTACCTTCCCTAATGGGAAGTCTTCAACAGTCTTCCATGTTGACCAAATTCAAACAGTGTTTGAACTTAGTCACATTTAGAGACTTAGTCAACATGTCGGATATATTGTCTTTAGTAGGAATTTTTCCAACTCCAATCTCTCCTGCAGCAATGATATCTCTCACAAAGTGCAGTCTTACATCAATATGTTTGGACCTTTCATAGAAGGATTGATTCTTGGCTAAATGGATTGCACTTTGGTTATCATAATATACAACAACTTTACCTCTGTACATGACCAATTCTTCTATAATACCCTTCAGCCAAATTGCCTCCTTCACAACCTCTGTCATTGCCATGTATTCAGCTTCAGTGGTTAAGAGAGCTACCACTGACTGAAGGTTGGCCTTCCAGCTCACTGCTCCTCCAAACACTGTGAATACATATCCAGTAAGAGACTTTCTGGTGTCAATGTTCCCAGCATAATCAACATCTACATACACTTGTAACTGAGTTCCCAACTGATTATTACCTCCATAAACCAGCCCCAAGCTTCTAGTACCAGCTAAGTATTGAAAAAGCCACTTTACTACTTGCCAATGTGGTTTTCCAAGGCAGCTCATGTATCTACTTATCATGCTAACCGCATATGCAAGATCAGGCCGAGAACACACCATAGTGTACATCACACTGCCCACCATGCTAGCATAAGGTATCCTTTCCATAAATCTTTTCTCTTCATGAGTCTCGAGTGCTTGTGTTATGGAAAGTTTAGAATGTTGTCCTAAAGGAGTACTCACTATCTTTACATTATTCATCTCAAATCTACTTAGTACCTTTGAGATGTATGACTTTTGAGATAGCCTAAGTACCCTCTTGCTCCTGTCTTTTTCTATCTCCATTCCCAAAATCCTCTTGGCCGAACTAAGATCTTTCATTTCAAATTCAGCCTTAAGCATCTCTTTGACCTGCTCCAAGTGTCTTCTCTCCTTACATGCCGCCAACATGTCATCCACATATATTAAAAGATATACAATGTTGTCTTTAGTTAGCTTAAAATATACACATCCATCATGGCTGCTCCAATTGAAACCAATATCTAGCATGTACTTATCAAATCTCTTATACCATTGCCTAGGTGATTGCTTTAGGTCATAAAGAGATTTCTTAAGTAAACATACCTGACCATCCTTGATTCCTTCCCCAAAGCCTTTGGGTGGTTGCATATAAATCAGCTCATCAAGTTCTCCATGCAAGAATGTTGTCTTCATATCTAGTTGATCCAACTCCAAGTCTTCATGAGCTACAAAAGCCAACAACAATCGGATTGAACTGTGTTTGACTATAGGAGAAAATATCTCATTGTAGTTAGCACCCTCCTTTTGTGAAAACCCCTTAGCCACTAGCCTTGCCTTGTGCCTTGGAGCCTCATCCCCTAGTGTCCCTTGCTTTCTTTTGAAAACCCACTTGGAGCCTACTAGCTTTCAGTCCTTGGATTTAGTGACCAATTCCCAAGTCTCATTTTTCCTCAAGGAATCCATCTCCTCTTGTATAGCTTTTACCCATTGATCAGCCTCATTGTTATTGATGGCTTCTTGGTACATTTTTGGCTCCATATCCACTATTTCTTCAGCTACACTCAATGCAAATGTTGTCATCTCAGCTTGGCCATACCTCTTAGGAGGTTTGACTTGTCTTTTCTGCCTGTCTCTTGCCAAACTATAGGACTCCAGCCCTTGGGTTGGTTCATCTAGTCTTTCCTGTACTACTTTTTCTTGAACTGTCTCTGATGAAATCTCTATAGACTTTTCAGGTTGGCTGATATGACCCTTCCACATCTTTGGCTGGAATTTGTTTTGGCATATCTTGCTCATTAAAAGTTACATCTCTGCTAATTATACACTTCCCTTTGCCTTGTGTTTCTATCCACAACTTGTAACCATTAACTCCTTTTGGGTACCCCAAGAAAATACACTTTATAGCCCGTGGTTCTAACTTATCTGTTTTGGTGTGTACATAAGCTATGCACCTAAAAACTTTGAGATGTTAATAATCTGCAGCTTTCCTAGTCCACTTTTCTTGAGGGGTTTTGAATTGTAATGCTGATCCTGTTGATCAAATGGACAGTTGTTTCTACAGCCTCAGCCCAGAAAACTTTTGACAACCCTTAACTTGACAACATGCATCTCACCCTCTCCAAAATGGTCCTATTCATGCGCTCAGCTAGGCCATTTTGTTGAGGTGTATATTTGACAGTTCTATGTGTAGCTATGCCTTCCTTTTGACAAAATGAATTAAAATCATTTGATAGGAATTCAAGCCCATTATCTGTTCTCAACTTCTTCACTTTTCTGCCTACTTGAGTTTCAACCAGAATTTTCCACTCTTTGAACTTTAGGAAGGTCTCACTTTTATTTTAAGACAATAAATCCACACTTTCCTAAGAATAAATTGTATGAATGAATTAATATCTTCATGTCCTTGCACTAATATGTTGGTGTTCAAGCTTCCAACTACCCAAAAAGTATTATCAACTCTTCGCTAATGCTACAGCTTCCACATGCCAGCTTAAAAGGACTTGATAAAACTAATATTACTCAGTTATCTCCAAACAACAAACACATATGATGGAAAACCATTCAAGATCCATTATGTTGCAGTTTCCAAGAGCATTTCTTCTTTACATATAATTCAAATCCCAAAATATGCTCCTTGAGACAATTACAACTTCAATATTTTCTCAGTTCTTGCCATTTATTATTATTGTCTTTATCATTCTTAGTTTTTCTCGAAGTCGTTAGTACATTAGTTCGATTACCAACCATCAAGCATTTCCAACAAACCAAATACCAATCTATAGTTTTTTCTTGGTTGTAGTAATCCAAAGATAAAATTTCAAATAATACACTCCAAAGGAATTTTAATTCACTTGACTGCATTTTCTCATCCAAACTGCATTAACATTAAATAATTTACATTAACATTATTCTTTGGAGCTTCAATTTGTACTATAGCAGCTCACTCCTCCTCCAAACTTGGATGCCTATGTAAAAAAATGACTAAATAGACATTTGTTTTTTCTCATGGGATCAAACTACACATACCTTCCATAATAGCCGAGTATTGTATCATTGTTTGTTCATTGTAGTTTATTCACCAATAAAATAGCAGACGCGTAAGCATGAAGAGGTAGCTATATCATAGAAGCAGTACAATTTGTTCAGACTTTGGAAGAAGATTAAGCATCTTAGGCACAAGTAGTTTATTCACCAGTAGATTTGGCTTAATGTTCTTGCATTGTGACATGGCAGGACCTTCATTTCCACTGTATTTCAAGTTGATGTCACCAAGCTTGACGTCTTGGCATGGTACTCCCTGGCTGCAAACAAGCTTGACAATAACCTCAGTTGAGGTAGTGCCCCGGATGTTTCTGAAGCTAACATTACTGAGGTTAATGCGTGATGGACTCTGAAAACAATGGAAATTTAAGTTCCAAACCAATAAAAATAAAGGGAAAAAGAGGGAAAATAAGCCATAAAAATGGGAATTTCCATTTCCTTTACAAGTACCTTTAAGTTGCATTTGTTATGGGGCCAGTACTTTTGATATGTGATTATGGGATTGTCAACATTATTCATGACAATATCTTCGAGATGCATTTCAGAGGCAGTGCCTTGATGAGAGAAGCAGGTCATGTCTTCACTCTCACGCCATTCTGGGTGTTGGTGAAGGTGCAGTTCTTGACACTAATGCCAACCACAGGTTCTTCATTGGGGTACTTTCCTAAACTTCCCACGCAGATGCCATGGCCAAGTCCGTAGGTTACTCTTTGGATATTAATTTGCTCACTGCCATCACCAATTGAGACACAATCATCTCCGGTTTCTATGGTTGAATCGGTGATATGGATCCCTGAGGAATGTCCAATGTGAATTCCATCTGTGTTAAGTCTATCTTCTGGTGCACTAATTGCAACATTGTAGAAAGTCCAATTCCTGCACCCCAAAAGATTAATATGAAACTGTTTGTTGTCTCTTGAAGTTATATCCTTGACCATGTTATTGGTAATGAAGTTGAACCTCAGATTCTGCTATAGATATTTCAAGTTAAAAAAAGAGACACCAAAGCTTATACTGTTAGTGTCCTCATTATGCACACAAACTGAAAGAATTACATAAGATATATATATATATACATCAACTTACGATGGGAAGTTGGTTGCAATATGCAGAGCTCGGGCATTTTCTGCCCCATACGATTTTTCCTTGGCCATCAAAAACTCCACCACCAGACAACATGAACTGGATGATTTGTTGGAAAGCAATCCAACCAGCTTCAGCCTTGAACCTGCTGGTATCCACCGAGGCCTTCACAGTGCCTTCGACAATGAAATTGATAGGAGTCTTGCAAGGGCCTCCAATGGTTATTTACCCCAGGGCATATCTCCCATTTGGAATCATAACTGTACTTACCACAGGCAATGCACAAGCATCTCCCCAAGCTTTAAGTAAGGCCTAAGAAAACATTCCATAGCGAACCCATTAAGCAAAAAATCAAGTTTGACGTCTTACAAATATTATAATTGCATTACCCTCACCTGGGTAATATCAGTGTTTCCATCAACCTTGTCACCATATTTGGTAACATAAAAAATGGTATCACCAGACGCTTCTGCAGCAGATGCTAGCAATTGTAGAAGAGACGTTGCTGTGATATTCAATTTTAGGCCTATGTTTGCCTTGTCCCTCTCTTCTGCTTTGTTTGGTAAAACTTGTAAGCAATTAACAATGGTGAAACCTCATACTTCTCAAGCCATTTTATTGTGTAATTGGAGAAGCTCAAGACCAATAAAACCTTCAACCAATTGTTAGCTAATCATGTTTTATAGTTTCAATTAGGTTGTGATGTTTTAACTTCCCTCCTATTATTAGCCTTCACCTTCTTAAACTTTACGTGGCAAACTCTTATTACCCTAAATCATTTATTCAGTTTTTCTTTTTCCTTTTTAACCAAACACAACCTCTCAATGCATGACTACGTAAAAAGATATAAGTGCAAAGAAGATTTCCTAATTATAGAGAAAATTATCTTATCAGCAGCTTACAAGTAATTGTGAAGGTTGAGAAGCATGCTCCATTAGACTTGTGGTGGGTACTCTATGATGGTGCTTTTGTAGCTTCGTGATGTTCTGGTACAAATAAAAACAAATATATAAATTATAAACAAATCATAGAATTCCTTAAAAAATTGGTTGTAAAGAATAAATGATAACTAACATATAAAAGATAGAATGATAAACTCAAGCTAACTCCAATACCATACATCCACAATCTACAACTTTCAATATGAATCTCCAAAACATAACTGAAGCTTATATCCTCATTGCTATAGCTTTTCACATGGGCTTGGTAATGATTACATCTAGAAAGATATATTTATTAATTTATTAATTTATTTTTTTCTGAATATGTTAAAACAATTGTAAAATAACTTTATCAATTTAGCATATAAGTTCCTATTAATGATTGTAAGCATGTGACACACAATTACTAATTCATTTTTTTTTTTAAATAAGGATAGAAAATATGAATAGAGGTAACACAATTACTTTATGGAAGAGTTGCAAAATGATATATAGTACCAAATTGTTAGATTATTAAGTTAGGTAACTGCTAACATGTTGAAGCCCATTTTAAACAGACTTCACCTTTGGGATAAGGTTCATATACTTCATTTGATGTTGTAAAAAGTATAAATATATAGAACCTATAGATATGTGAATACTCTTAGACCTTATGCTAAAAAATTCAATAGATTATGACATGCATATATATGCTAGCAAATATATTGGGCTATGAATGCTTTCAATATGCTTATAAATTATGAAAAAAAATGGAAATGAAAAAGATATTTATTTTCATCTTTGCAAATATGAATAATCAAATGCTTTTTAAGCAAGGTGAAATCTACAAGAAAATATTAAAATCAAATTCAGTAATTTCCCAAACTTGAGAATGAAAAAGCTTTAAAGTAACAGTGGAAAAGGTTCACATTATATGCACAAACATTTATAAACACAGATAAGAGGGAAGGAAAGCAGTGTAAAACTAAAATGAAGTTATCAAAAACAAGAAGAGGGGTTGGGGCATGAACCTGAAGTACATTATAGATGGCATAATCAAAGAGCCCGGCCATTAGTTCTTCATGAATTAGAAGTCCATTTCTACTTCATATCAGGAACATGAGAATGCTTAGGGGCACATCCTTCCAGCAATGATTTAGATTCAAGTTAGACAATGATTTGGAACTCATTAATAAATCTAAAGGCCCCCTGGAAGAGACAACAACTCAAGCTTTTAAGTCCTTATGATTTACATGCAAACCTCATCCTTACTATGTAGCAAATGAAGCTTTCTGCAATATTTATTAAGGTCTCAAGAGTGATAAAATGTAGAATTTGTTGATATAGAGACCTAGTTTAAAAAACCCTCAATTCAACTTCTCAAGGAAGTTAGTGCCCAAGCCCCACAATCATCCCTTTTCGTATTGATTTGAGAACATTATATTTGCAATAAAATTGCTAGTCTAACAACGTTTTGAAACATGAAGAATGCCAACACAAAATAACTTGAACAATATAGTTATTAGGCTACCTACTGATTAACACAATGACAAGCATGATTTCTAAAAAAAAAAAATATTAGCTAAATTATGATATATAAAAATAATAAGTTTGTTGTTAGTGATGTTTTAAAAAATAATGAAAAGCACAGTTGATACACAAAGCAAATACAAGGGAAATGGTATAGAAATTTTTTGCTCTACAACTTGCATCTTTCTCAATCCAGTTATTATCTTATTACATAAAAAAATTAAGAAATATAATGACATCTTGTATGATGCTCTCAACAAATAGATAGCAGGGAGATTACTTAAAATATAAGGCAAAAGTCTTTTTTGCTTTAACCATCTAATCGATATGAATTTCTAGGTCATGAGAAAATTTTAGGTCAATCTAAAACTTTTTGTAGTGATAGAGGAATGGAAGAATGTAGGCACTCGTTTTAAGATGGACTAGAGAATAATCACTAACTTCTAAAGTGAGGTGAAATTTGCAAAAAATAATAATAATAATAATAATTAATTCAACTTTTGAATGTAAAATTTAAATCAATTTGATTAGTTTGGCCTTCAATTATCAAATGATTTGAAGAGAAAAATTTTCAAACTTACCTGTTTAAGCATTTTATCAAATGCATAAGGTGTAAATATAAATAAATAAATAACAAATCAGTTTTGCTTTATATGCTAAATGCAATTACAATAAACTTTTGCTCAACGACATGGATGCTATTATTTTAGGAACAATGTGCTTAATGGTCGTCAAGAATTTTTGGCCCTTATTTGTAAATAGAATACTAATGTCCTATTTTCATTTAATCTAGTTCTTTATTCTATTCTCTACAAGAATTTTTAGCCCTTGTTAATAGATGACTGGGATATTGCATGGATGTAGAAAAAATAAAATTAGTTGGCACCTATCTTGTGGAAACCAAAAATTTATGAACCTTAAGATCACCAGACACACTAGTTATCCTAGGGAATTCCATTTTAATCATCTTGACAAATAAGGTGCACTAGTAATAGTATAAAAACAGTGATAGGAAAAACACAAAAATCTAAAATTTGACCTTTTCTTTGATATATTCTGATATATTGAGAATGTTGCATTAGTTTCTTTTCACCTTGTCATGGTGTGAGTGGTTCCAGGTGTTGCCTAGGAGGTGGAAGCAAATCAATGAGAAAGGATTTCAAGTGCTTAAATATTTCCTTGGGCTTCTCTATAATAAAAGTATGCTTTGTGTTATTGATGATCACAAGTTGGGCCTCCTCACCCAAAATGCATGCACACAGTAACAATCTCAATAGTGAGAAAGACATAAGTTGGTGTTTATATTGTTGTAGGCATGTAGGAAGGTGATATAAGTTTACCTTTTCAATTTGTAAGCTAGTTCTACTAGGAATACCGTATCTTGGTCTCCCCAAATTATTAAGGTAGGCTGCATAACAAGAAAAGGCGAATTGTAACATAACAAAGATGACATAAGTAGAATTAATGGATTGTAAACTGGATGAATCCAAATTCAACCTATGGGATCTTATGGGGACTTTGAAAGTTTCTGGTCTTTAGAAATATATCTTGGATCAAATCTTTCTTCTCATCTACAAACTCTATGCACATTACTTGTCAGTCTTATGTCTGTATTAGAAAACGAATATATCTAATAATAATAATAATAATAATAATAATAATAATAATAATAATAATAATAATAATAATAATAATAAACTTGAATTTTAATCACTCAACTGTGATCAAATTTTGTGAACAGTTAAAAATGATATTTTGAATTATTCTAAAAAGGAAAAAAAAACCACCAAAGAAAATGTGATATCTAAACAATTTACTTCAATGAAATTATTGAGCAAGCAAGAAAATCTAATACCAAAAGAAAATGAACATAAATAATATCAAATGGATATTGAATAAAAATGAAGTCATCAGAAAATGAAAAGAAGGGAAGATTTTGTACCTGAAATGGTTCTCCTTATTGATGAAACCTTCACCAAGTATGGCCCTTTGTATTCTTGGGCCAGTATTCACATGTTTCCCTTTGGTATCTTGCAAGTAGGTGCATATAATGAAAGATTTTCCATCTGGAACACATCTCTTCCAAAGTGATGTCAATTCAGTGCAGTCACCAATAGGAAGGTCTATAAGTGGGTTGAAGTTGCCTTTTCCAATGTAGTAATGTTGCAAAACAAGTGCAGTGTTCAATTTGAGTTTGGATCATATCATCCGTGCATCCAATAGACAGAGACTTAAATGAAAAAGTAAAGACAAAACATTAATTGAGATAGCACCTCGGCTCAATAAGAGATGTGAAGTTGTCTATTTAATTTGATGAAGTTGTTAAATTAAAACATTTAGGTTATGTTTGGTTCCTGAAAAGTACTAATAAAAAAATGCTAAGGAAAATTATTTTTTCATGTTTGGTTGTCCTATGAAAAATATCAAAGAAAATCAAATATAATTAAGATTAATTAGAAATTTATACATTTTCAAATTATTTAATTTTTATATCAAAGAGCTAAAATAAGTGAAATGAATTTGAAGTAAAATATAAATATTTGGAGTGGTAACATGATAAACCCAACCCCATACTCATTATCTAACAAAAGCTGCTAAACTACAACATAGATGAAGTACTGAATTCATTAACACCATTCTCTATTTTGCATTTATTTGGCAATTATTTCTCTAATAAAACAACATTTAAGATTGAGAGTTATCATGCCAGACCTCAGTATTTTCTCAAACTCTTAGAATGTACAACTCCAAGTAAAATGATTAGTTTAGTGCACAGCATCAGAAATTGTGGAGAAGCTGGAAAAAAATTTCTAAGTTATTGATGTGAGCATTTAAACAAACATAAGAGGTGCCAACACAAAAGAATTACCAGAGACAAAATGAAAATATAGCATTCTGATTCTAAAATAATAAAAATGGGAAGAAAGGTTAGGGATTTTGGACCTACCTCCAATTTCATATAGAAACCATTGTTGAAACGAACATGTGGGATATGAGCAATCTTGGCCCGGTCTTTACCTGTTTCCTTGTTGTATCTTTCCCGTAGGTGTGGATAATCATAGAAATAAAATTTCTGCAGTTTTTTTAGGGAATAGATCTCTTCTGGCAGTGATGTCAATTCAGAGCAGTCATAAATAATAAGTTCCGTAAGCGAGGAAAGGCTGCCCATCCAGTGTAGTAATGTTGCCAAACCAGAGCACTTAACAATGTAGAGAGTTTCGAGAGTGGAAACATATTGAAGAGGCTCCTCTGGGAGAGATATCATACCATCAATCTCCCGTATTCGCAGAGACTTCAATGAAGAAGAAGCAGGGACAAACATTAACTGCCTCAGTACCTCTGCTCTGACTCCACGCAGGCTTAGTTCCTCAAGACGAGGTAATGAAGCCACATTGAAGGATGCCAAGTTAGGGCAATTTATGATCTTTAATTTAGAAAGACAATGGGATGAAGCTGCGATAGCACCTAAAGTAAAGACAAAACATTAACTGAGATAGCACCTAGCTCAATAAGAGACGTGAAGTTGTCTATTTAATTTGATGAAGTTGCTAAAGTAAAACATTTAGGTTATGTTTGGTTCCGAAAAGTACAAAGAAAAAAATGTTAAGAAAAATGATTTTCTCATATTTGGTTGTCCAATGAAAAATATCAAAGAAAATAAAATATAATTAAAATTAATTAGAAATTTATACATTTTTAAATTATTTAATATTTATATCAAATAGTTAAAATAAGTGAAATGAATTCGAAGTAAAATATAAAAATAATTTATTGACTTCCACTTTTTTTTTCCTTCCACTTTTCCTTTCTATTTTTTCCCTCACATTTTTCCTCAAATTTTCAAAAAACCAAACAGAGCCTTAATGATTTTTAAAGAATATTTGGAATGGTAACGTGATAAACCCAACCCCATACTCATTATCAAACAAAAGCTGCTAAACTACAACATAGATGAAGTACTGAATTCATTAACACCATTTTCTATTTTGCATTTATTTGGCAATTATTTCTCTAATAAAACAGTTAGACTTTATCAATGGCTAAATTGAAACTACTTTTTGTAAATACAAATGTTTGGACCATGTGAAATCTTCCAGCCAATCCAAAGTTGTTTCCTTTTGGGATCCCTTGGGCATTAGGTCAATGGTAAGCTCCTTAGGAAAGGTGAACTCTGTGACCAATACTAGTTATATTAGAGCTCAGTATTTCCTCAAACTCTTAGGATGTAAAACACTCAAGTAAAATTCTAACTTACTGAAGTAAGCATTTAATCAAACAAGTAAGGTGCAAATACAAAGAACCACCAAAACAAATCAAAACAGAGCATTTTAAAGTAAGATAATACAAATGAAGTAACAGAAAATGAGAAGAAAAGCTAGAGATTTCAGACCTGAAAGGCATTCTGTATTTCAATCCTCATGGATGTATGATATCAATTTGTGTGATATGAGCAATCTTGGGTTAGTCTTCACCTTTCCTTTCGGCATCTTTCTTTTTGAGTGTGAACAGATGCACATTGTTAGGTGTCTGCAGGTTTTTGAGGGAATATATCTTCTGGCAATGATGTCAATTCAGGGCAGCCATGAATTCCAAGCTCTGTAAGTGAGGTGAGGGTATCTATCAAGTGTAGTAATATTCCAAACACAAAACAACGTTTAAGATTGAGAGTTATCATACCAGACCTCAGTATTTCCCCAAACTCTTAGAATGTACAACTCCAAGTAAAATGATTAGTTCAGTGCACAGCATCAGAAATTGTCGAGAAGCTGGAAAAAAATTTCAAAGTTATTGATGTGAGCATCTAAACAAACATAAGAGGTGCCGACACAAAAGAATTACCAGAGACAAAATGAAAATATAGCATTCTGATTCTAAAATAATAGAAATGGGAAGAAAGGTTAGGGATTTTGGACCTACCTCCAATCTCATATAGAAACCAATGTTGAAATGAACATGTGGGATATGAGCAATCTTGGCCCGGTCTTTACCTGTTTCCTTGTTGTATCTTTCCTGTAGGTGTGGATAATGACTGAAATAAAGTTTCTGCAGTTTTTTTAGGGAATAGATCTCTTCTGGCAGTGATGTCAATTCAGAGCAGTCATCAATAATAAGTTCCGTAAGCGAGGAAAGGCTGCCCATCCAGTGTAGTAATGTTGCCAAACCAGAGCACTTAACAATGTAGAGAGTTTCGAGAGTGGAAACATATTGAAGCGGCTCCTCTGGGAGAGATATCATACCATCAATCTCACATATACGCAGAGACTTCAATGAAGAAGAAGCAGAGACAAACATTAACTGCCTCAGTACCTCTGCTCTGACTCCACGCAGGCTTAGTTCCTCAAGACGAGGTAATGAAGCCACATTGAAGGATGCCAAGTTAGGGCATTTTACGATCTTTAATTTAGAAAGACAATGGGATGAGGGCAGTTCCAAGGATTGCAAGTTAGGACACTCACGGATCTGTAACGTTACCAAGCCAGAAACATGTTGAAGCGGCTCTTCTGGGAGAGATATCATACCATCAATCTCCCATATTTGCAGAGACTTCAATGAAGAAGAAGCAGAGACAAACATTAACTGCCTCAGTACCTCTGCTCTGACTCCACCCAGGCTTAGTTCCTCAAGACGAGGTAATGAAGCCACATTGAAGGATGCCAAGTTAGGGCATTTTATGATCTTTAATTTAGAAAGACAATGGGATGATGGCAGTTCCAAGGATTGCAAGTTAGGACACTCATAGATCTGTAACGTTACCAAGCCAGAAACATGTTGAAGTAGCTCCTTCGGGAGAGATATCATATCATCTATGCTTTCAATATACAGAGACTTCAACGAAGAAGAAGAAGAAGCAGAGACAGACATTATCTGCCATATCACACCATATCTAACTGTGAGCAGAGATAGTGTCTCAAGAGAAGGTAATGGAGCCACTTTGAAGGATGCCAAGTTAGGGCATTTTCTGATATATAATTCAGAAAGACAAAGAGATGACGGCAGTTCCATGGATGTCAAGTTTGGGCAATCATTGATCCTTAATTGAGAAAGACAAGGAGATGAATGCAGTTCCAAGGATGCCAAGTTATGGCAAAGTGTGATCTCTAATTGAGAAAGAGAAGGATATGAATGCAGTTCCAAGGATGCCAAGTTATGGCAATCTGTGATATCTAATCGAGAAAGAGAAGGAGATGAATGCAGTTCGAAGGATGCCAAGTTATGGCAATCTGTGATAATTAATTGAGAAAGAGAAGGAGATGAATGCAGTTCCAAGGATGCCAAGTTATGGCAATCTGTGATATTTAATTGAGAAAGAGAAGGAGAAGAATGCAGTGATGCCAAACCAGAGCATTTATGAATATGTAACTTCGAAAGATGAGAAAATGAAGGACCTTCCTCTGCTAGTAAGTCCATCCTCCACAATTCCTTCAACTTTGGCATGTCAGAGAGTTCGAGCGATTCAAGAGATGGGAAGAGTGGCGTTGTTAATGAACCCTCCTTTAACTCCACCACTTCTTTCATATCATGAAGCTTCAAAGACTTGAGAGAAGGGAGTTGAGAAAAGGGTGGCAGAATTTTGCATCTTGAACATCCCGAAATTTCAATTTTAATTAGGTTAGGAAGCAGGCTATTCATCATCCAACTTGGAAACTCCGTACCTCCATACCCTTCTATAAAGATATCCTTTAGGTGTTGGTGTGGTTGAAGGCCTTCCATCACTGACTTATCACCCTCATCCCCCCAATCTTCGCCCCACCGTTTCCATTCCAATCTCAAGGACTGAAGATATTGTTTTCCTTTCAAAATTTCTCCCCTGGATACCAGTTCAACATCCCTCACGTTTTGAAGATTACTTATGCATAACCCTCCTCTTAATTGGTTAAGGCCTTTCAATTCACTCAAGCCACCAATTTTTTGATTCCTAGACTGCCCTATATCATTCCCAACCACAAACGATGGTAGACTTTGAAGTAAAGTCAACTTGCCGATTCCATGTGGCATATGAGCCAAGTTATAACAGCTATCATTCTCCAAGTGTCTAAGATTGATCAATTCTCCTATGTTGTCTGGAATTCTTTGTAAATTCGAACACCTTATGAGTTTTAGTGTTTGCAAATTCTTTAATCTTGTAATAGCATTTGGAAGTACCTTAAACCTATTGCGGGAAAGATCAAGATACCTTAAATGACTCAATTTGCCTAAACACTTTGGCACCTTCTCTACACCCATACGACTTAAACTCAATGCACGTAAACACATAAAACTCGGAAAAAATGAATTTACAATTGTACTATCTTCATAAGAATCTTCACAATGGTTTAGAAAGGTCCTTAGGGGTTTTCCCTTTAGAGCCTTTATCATAGGATTTATCTCTTCAAACAATGACACATGACGAGCTTCTTCTGGAATGTTATTTACATAACTTCTTAAAACAAGGATCTCAGATCCTACAATTGACTGTGCAAGATCATGTATAAGGTCATGCATTTTACAACTTAATGTATCATTAAAATCATCTTTTTTAACCTCTTCCAACAATGACCTTGACAACAATTCTTTGAAATATTGATCTCCTATATCCTCTAATTGCTCATTCCCATTTGTAGATTGGATGTAACCTTGTGTGATCCATAATTGTACCAACAGCTTTTTCTCAATTTCATAATCTTTTGGAAATAAAGCACAATATGTAAAACATTGTTTCAAATGTGTTGGCAAATTATCATAACTTAGTTTCAACACCTGTAGAACATTGTCATTTCCATGTGGAAGTGATAAAAGATTTTCATTCTTTTGAATAGACAACCATTTGGACAAATCTGATTTAAACTGCATTAATGTTCTCCCTAAAGTGTTGATGATGAGTGGAACTCCATTACACATGTTTACAATTTCTTTTCCAACTTTTATGATCTCAGGATTCACTGTATTCGTCTGTCCTCCAAATGTGATGTTTGAAAATAAATTCCAAGACTCATCTTTGTCTAGACCTTCTAACTTAATATGAACAGTATTATTTCCCATAAATGAAACCTCAGCGTTCCGGGTCGTCACTACAATTTTACTCCCTTTAGCACCAACCTCCAATAGAGTTCTCACTTTCTCCCAATTTTCATTTTCATTGTTCCAGACATCATCTAGTACTAGCAAGTACTTCTTTTGACTTATTTGTTTGTGAAGCTCATTTTTCAAATCATCCAATGATAGGCTCTGTGAACTTTTATCACCCTCATCAGTTTTAGATTTTGACAACTTTTTTAGCAGCGCACTTTCACCAAAACCCTCACCAGAATCATCAGAAACGCAAACCCATTTCTTAAACTCAAAATGTTTTTGCACTCTTTCATCGTCGTATACCAATTGAGCAAGAGTGGTCTTACCCAATCCCCCGATGCCAACTATAGCAACAATGAAAACATTTTCTTTGTCGGGCGACACCAACAATTTTACTAGGCCTTCTTTTTCTGCATTTCTTGGATTAAGATTAGATGAATGTGGGGATGAGTGGGTCTCTCTCCCAATATTCTTTGCCCGTGGGTGAATTGTGCTTCGTGGAATAGCATTCAACAGAAAGATATCTTTTTTTATTTCATCAAGTGCTTCTTTGATATCATCGACTCTCCCACTCATTTGGAAACGAAATGCAACCTGATTTGAGGACGAGAAGAAGTGACTCACCTGCCTGACGAGCCCTCCTCGCTGCAACCGGTAGGTTGCAAAGTCATCCAACAAGTCATCTACATCATACACAACGCCCTTGAGCCTCTTCACCCAATCTTTCACTGCATGGCTTTTCTCCAGGTGATCCTCAGCATCCAGAAGAACAGCTTTGAGGGTGCCCAGTGTCTCCTCAAGCTTTGTCAGCTCCCTTCGAACGCCATACATAGACCCGATTTTTTGAACAACTGAGGATCCTAAACTGCTCAAAACATTCTCCACGACGCTAAATGGAATTTGTTCCGCCATTTTTTGAAGAACACAAACTGCACAGGGCCAAGAAAACATATATATGGTAAAATTATGACAAGTAGAGAGAATTGCAAGAGAGAATACTGGACAAAGTGGTGATATATAAGGTTCGTGAATCGTGGGGATGATGGAACTCACCTGCTCTGCTCGCCCTCTCAAAATGGTTGGTTACTCTGAGAGAATTGTGAAAGAGTAGAGAGCCAAGTACGAGAGATATATATGGGGCGGCCGGGACAGGGTAAGTCACATGGGTTAGGTGGACAAGGCAACAAGCCAGGACATATATATGCAAGTTGTAATTATTAATTAAAAGCTCTGGTTGTATTAAATATAAAATGTTGTCTCATCTGCTTTCATTCATTAAATTACAAAGATGAATTGTAATATTATAATAAAATCATAATTTATATTTTATAAAAAAAAAAAACTATATATTTTAGTATATGCTGTAAAAAAATTGGATATTAACATCTTCCTAAAAGATGAGAAAGCCATTTCGGAATTTGGTCAGCCATTTCGGAACAACTCAAAGTAGCAGAAAGCCAAGAAAATACAGCACGTAAAAGATGAGAAGCTGAGGGAATTGTGAGAGAATAGAGAACAAAGTAAGAGATATCGATATAGGGGTGGATGGATGGGCCAGGTCACATGGGTATTGATTAATATTACGGATTCGGTGGACAAGTTGTCCACTTTATATTATATATCAGGTCACATGTTCACTTTAAACTATTCTAACTCCCATGTGGGCTGACAAATTATGGACCGTTACTATTCTTAAATGAATTAATTTATCCTTTTTTTTTAATTATAGATTAGGTTAAGATTCCAAGTCAATTAACTTATCCTAAGTCCCATGTGACGTTATACAAAATATGAACATTTATTATATCTGTTCTGCTAATCCCCAGTATCCAGATGTACAGTTTTGATGGTGCCCGGTTTCTTATGACCTGTTCACATGGGTACTAATATAAAAAATCTTTTTATAAAATGCATAGTATGCTTCAGTGGTTTATTCATTTGATCATATTTTGTTTATTATTGAAAAACAAAATCAAATATTATCAAAATTAATTAAAATAATTATATATTTTTGAACTATTTAATCTTTATATAAATAAGGAAAATATATACATATAGTTTGAAGAAACATGTTGAAATAATTTTAAATTTTAAATCCATTTTTTTTCTCATTATAACATGTAGATTCTCAATATATATAACATGTGGGCCCGTAGCTCTGGTTGGATTATTAATTCATAATTTTTATGAAAAATTATTATATATTTATGAGACTAATTTATTTATTTATCTTTCTTTTAATTTTTCTTAATTTCACTATTTTTATTTGGATGAAATATTCAATTATTAATGTTGTTAAATTTTAAAAAGAGAAATCTAAAAATAATTATTTGTGCGGAAATTGTTATTGAAAAATTGAAGTGTATAATGTGTGAAAAAAATAAATTTAAATAATTATTTGTTACGAAGGTGTCTTAAATTCCTATTTAGAATATCATAAAGTTATGAATATTTTCTAACTTTAGATGTGATTGTAACTAAATTCCTTATAGAATAAAGAAAGTAAAAATATTTTTATAAATATTCTAAATTATGAAAGGGAAAAAATTATGAGATAAGTAAAAAACACCCAAAGTGAAAAACATCTAGTAGATCAAAAGGATTCATGGGTTCGGAGTGGAGATAAGCCTATATATCTTTTGTGTGATTTGTTTTATTTTTCATGTTTTTCATATGTTTAGATTAATGCTTCCTTACACAATATTATTCCTTACAAAAAAAAAAAAAAAAAGTATACGGCTTTCATTTGTGTGAAAATTGTGATTTATCATTATTCTCAATTCTATGACAAAGTGGGCAATATCACGTGGAGAGATTTTATATTTATCAATTTTAAATATTAGAAAAGAGGTTGGAAGCATGAATGAAAAAATATGCGGGCGATTTATTTGGATTTCATTGGGTATGAAGGAATGGAAGGGGATGGTTAGGCGACTTTGCATTAATGTCCTATTTGGCAAATGTTTTCAAGAACAATTTTTTTTGTTTAGAACAAAAAAAACTTAAAAACACGTTTAACAATCAAAAATTGTTTTCTATTTTCTATTATTAGAACATAGAAAATAGGGTATTTTCAGATAACATCTTTTAGTTGTTTTCAATTGTATTTTTTAGAGTTGTTTTAAAGAATAATTATACAAATATATATATATATATATATATACAAATATTTAATGAAAAAAAATTAAAAAATTTTAAAAAATTCAGAGAAGTAAATGCAATTTAAAGGAAAACCATATGACTTGTTTAGTTTTTTCTTTGCTTATAATCCTATTTTTGCAAATTTTTTCATTAGACAAATAACTTGAAACTCAAATAGTACTAGAAATTTATGGATAAAAATTGGTGTAGAACGACTCTTATCTTTTTCTTCTACATAGAATTATATTTTTCAAATTTTTTTCTTTAAGTAAATAAATTCCAAATTAAACAAGACTTAGCGCATTAGATTCAATAACGAGTCTAGTAATATTTAAAAATTATTTGAAACTCAAATAGTGAACCCATTAATACAAAAAATTTATGGATAAAAAATTGGTTCACAATAACACTATTATTTTTTTTCTACATATAATTATAATGTTTCTCCATAAAACATTATAAGTGATTTTCCAACACTAAAAGTGATTTTTTTAGTTTTTTTAAAGTGTTCCTAAATTTTTCCAAACACCTAAATTTTTTCAAAAACATTTTTGATGGTAAAAGTGCTTCCCAAAATCAGTGTCACTATCAAATGGACTCTAATAGATATATGTACTCTTATAAATTAAAATTTATAGTTTTCTCTATGCTTTTACTTTGATAATTATATCATCTATACTTGATTTGATAATTAATCAAGACAATGCTAATTAACTTATATTTCAAGTGTATTAAGCAAGAGATATGTACTTTTATAAATTAAAATTTACAGTTTTCTCGATATTTTTACTTTGATAATTATATTATCTAACTTCATTTGATAATTTATTAAGATAGTGATAACTAAGTTTTGTTTTACAACTTAATTTTATAATGGTAAATGTTCGTATTGTAATATTAAATCCTTGTCAACTTAGAAGTATTCAACAAGTTGTCCACTTGGGATTATTTTAAATCACATGGGCCTAATAGAAAATATGTATCAAGTTGAGATTTCTAATAAGCCAAACTTGACTACTTAGAATTATTTTAAGTTACATGTAGCATGATAGAAAATATAACTATTCATTATGAATCGGATGAAGATGCCAAATCAGCAAACTTGTCCATTTAGAACATATGAATATTTATTGTGCATGAGATGGAGATTTGAATTCAACTATGTTGTTCGCCTAGAAAATATAAATATTTATTATGTATTAGGTGAAGACTCCAACTCAGCTAATTTGTTCACTTGGAATTATTTTAGCTCATCTTCTTAGAAATTTTGAATATTTATTGTGCATGAGGTGGAGGTTTGAAATACCCTTTGTCCACTTAGAATTATTCTAAGTCATGTGGACCTAACAAAGAATATAACATTTATTATGCATTAGTTGAAGACTCCAAATCAACTAACTGTTCCACTCGTGACTATTCTAAGTTATTCCTCGTAAAAATATAAATATTTACTTTCAATTAAATGGAGATTTAACTTCAACTAAATTATCCACTTAGAAATTATGAATATTTATTATGAATTAAATGGAGATTTGAAATAAGCTAAATTATCTACTTAGAAAATATGAATATTTGTTATGAGTTAAATGGAGATTTGAAATCAACTAAGTTGTGCACTTAGAACTAGATAGGAGGGGTCTAGTTTTTTTTTGGTTTGTGTCATCTTTTAATGAATTTTGTTTTTTAAACAATCTGATTTCAAGCTCAACTGTCATATTTTTAAAATATGTTATGCATAATTGAGGGAGCAAAAGGTAAATCATAAATGAGAAACGAGGATTTAATGTGGTCATATGTTAGGGAGGAAGAAATTAATACACCACATTATTATGTCGTGCATGTCGAAGCAAGGTTTGAATTTTGGGATTTATCATTAAAATATCACCAATGTTTCGTGCAACGATGTGGGTTGATACAATATCCACCATCGAAATCTTAAATGAGAGATTTTTCGTTATTTTTTCGAAAATATCATCAATACTTTGGCATTTACTAGTTTTTTTTGCCAGTTTTTTTTGGGAATTTCTTGATATTTTCGACCCATCAATGCAATCAAAGGGCACTCCTCTTACTAGTCAACACAATCAAACCCAAAAATGAACTCAGGTCAAAAGCCTCAAGCTAACCTTAGGCAACCACTAAGGCAAATCTACCCTTAATTGAATATATGCACAAACATTAAGATATTAAAGTCCATCGTACAACCAAAATACTATTTATTACTTCAACTAAAAGAAAACCATATAATAAATTTATTACAAAAATTGAATTGGCCAAATTCTTTTTATTTATTAAGGCTATGTTTGGTTCTTAAAAAATTTGAGGGGAAATGCAAATCAAAGTAGAAGAAAGAAAAATTAAAGGAAAATAAAAAATAACTTTAAAGTCAATTATAAATTATTTGTATATGCTTGTTTAAACTCATTTTATTTATTTAACTCCATTATATAAATACTAAATAATTTAAAAGTATATAAATTTTTTATAAATTTTAATTATATTTTATTTCCTTTTACTTTTTTTACGGTGGAATCAAATATGAGAAAACAATTTTTCTTAAATTTTTTTTCTTTCCATAATGTTTTTTGGGAACCAAACATAACCTAAGCACTAAATAAGAAAAAAAAATCTAATGTTTCAAAGTTTTCATAATTTAAAATATTAGTTTGGTTTGAATGGTGCATAGTGGATGTCTTTTTTCTTATCATGTGAAATTTGGAAGCATACAAATATTTTAGAGAAAATTAATGCATGAGAAGATATAATCAATGAATTAGTTCTTACATAAAGCACAAGGATGTAAGTGAAACTTGGGAAGAAAACCAAATGGGCAAGCTCATATTAATAAAAATTCAAATCACCTAATTTGTTCATATTCTTCGTAAAATAGTGGAAAATTTTAATAAAAGACATTTATAAAAATATGCAAAGCTAACAAGCATCATTAATAAGCACCTCTCACAATCAATTGTTCAAGTTGAAACCTAGCTAAGTAAGAATGTTAACTAGTTTGATTTCATGTAAAGATATTTATGTATTTTAAATGTAAGATGAAATTAACATTGGATTTACTTTATAAACATATAAAATTTCATATTCATTTGTTGTATAGAACACTTTTTTATGTTATTAAGACTTAAGAGTGTGTTTGATAATGTTTTTATTTGAAGTATTTTTAGTAGAAGTATTTTCTCTGAAAATATTTTTAAAATAATCACCTATAAAGTGTTTCTTTAGAAAATACTACAGGTAATTTTCCAACATTAAAAGAGATTTTTTAGACTTTTAAAAATGTTTTCTATATTTTGCCAAACACCTAATTTTTTTTTTTTCAAAAATACTTTTTATGTTAAAAACGCTTCCTAAAATCATTATCAAATAGACTCTAGGTATATTAACAGATATATGTACTCTTATAAATTAAAATTTATAGTTTTCTCGATGCTTTTACTTTGATAATTATATCATCTATACTTGATTTGATAATTAATCAAGATAGTGATAATTAACTTATATTTCAATGTATTAAGCAAGAGATATGTACTTTTATAAATTAAAATTTATAGTTTTCTCGATATTTTTACTTTGATAATTATATTATCTAACTTCATTTGATAATTTATTAAGATAGTGATAACTAAGTTTTTTTTTACAACTTAATTTTATAATGGTAAATGTTTGTATTGTAATATTAAATCCTTGTCAACTTAGAAGTATTCTATAAGTTGTCCACTTGGGATTATTTTAAATCACATGGGCCTAATAAAAAAATATGTATTAGGTCGAGATTCCAAATAAGCCAACTTGCCTACTTAGTACTATTTTAAGTTACATGTAGCCTGATAGAAAATATAAACATTCATTATGAATCAGATGAAGATGCTAAATCAGCAAACTTGTCCACTTAGAACATATGAATATCTTTTGTGTGATAGATGGAGATTTAAATTCAACTATGTTGTCAGAGAAAATATGAATATTTATTATGTATTAGAAATATGAATATTTATTGTACATTAGGTGGAGATTTGAAATATCCTTTGTCCACTATGAACTATTCTAAGTCGTGTGGACCTAACAAAGAATATAAACGTTTATTATGCATTAGGTGAAGACTCCAAATCAACTACCTATTCCACTTGTAATTATTCTCAGTTATTCCTCATAAAAATATGAATATTTACTTTCAATTAAATGGAGATTTAACGTCAACTAAGTTATCCACTTAGATGAATTAAATGGAAATTTGAAATAAGCTAAATTATCCACTTAGAAGATATGAATATTTGTTATGAATTAAATGGAGATTTGAAATCAACTAAGTTGTCCAGTTAGAATTAGTTAAGAGGTGTCTAGTTTTTTTCGTTTGTGTCATCTTTTCATGAAATTTGTTTTTTAAACAATTTGATTTCAAGCTCAATTTGTCATATTATTAAAATATCTTATGCATAATTGAAGGAGCGAAAAATAAATCATAAACGAGAAACAAGGATTTAATGTGGTCATATATCATGGAGGAAGAAATTAATACACTACATTATTATGTCATGCATGTGGAAGCAAGGTTTGAATTTTTGGATTTATCAGCAAAATATCATCAATATTTTGTGGAACGATGTGGGTTGACACAATATCCACCATCAAAATCTCAAATGAGAGATTTTTCGTTATTTTTTCATAAATATCATCGATACTTTGGCATTTACCGGTTTTTTTGCCAACTTTTTGGGAATTTCTTGGTATTTTCAATCCATCAACGCAATCAAAAGGTGCTCCTCTTGCTAGTCAACACAATCAAACCCAAAAATGAACTTAGGTCAAAAGGCTCAAACTAACCCTGGGCAACCACTAGGGCAAATCTACCCTTGATTGTATATATTCACAAACATTAAGATATTAAAGTCCATCGGTAAAACCAAAATGCTAAAAGAATATTTTAATTAATTAATTACTAAAAATATAAAAATCATCATTATAAATTTCTTAACTAGTCTTTTTTTATATCATATATGATAGTATAAAAAAAATAAATATTAAAAAAAATCATACATGTATCACCATTTATTTTATATTATTGAATACATTTGAATTAAATAAATTATTGTTTTAATATTAATTAAATATATTTTCAAGTTGGACATATTAGTATCAATGTTATAATATTATTGTCAAATAATATTTAATGTAAGTTAATAAATGTGCACTTACAAAATTCATATTTTTTATGAACGCATACGATATTATTATTGAGTATGACAAATTATATCATATATATCAATTTCTTCAATAAAATAATTTCAAAATGTCTATTGTTACTTCTTTTGTAATTTTTTAGATTTTTTTTCCCAAGATTTTCATGAGTTTTGATCAATGTTTATCTTATTCATATTTTGTGTCAAAATATTCGCTGATATTTCCTAATATATCTGTAAAATTGAGTTACCGATATTTTCATCCTTGTATGGAAGCTTTGATACCACTTAGGTATGCAAAAAGTTCTTATGCAAACATATTAATAGAGAAGCATAAAAATAAAGCAATCACACAAAAAGGTACACAAGGTTTTAGTGTGGTTCGACCAACCATGCTTACCTCCAAGGATGAGAGAGAACATTATACTATATGATAGAAAATATTATGAAGAATAAAAATAGATACAACTAGAAAGCATGAAATTAATTTTGAATATTTGGTAAATCTACATTGATATTGCTTCTACAAGAGCATATTTGAAGTATGAAAAGTAATAAATGACTTTTTTATCATGTCTTTTTCAATAACCTTTTCTCCACATAGCTTAAATTGAGTGTTAATTTTGAATCATCATGCAAAGTGGTTATCATGCCCTAAATTCTAAAACTATGGTTCTAAGATATTATTAAAGACTAACCTACAATTTTAGAACTTGAGATGTGAATTAAGAAGGGGATTTTAGTGTTTGAGACCAAGTTTTTCTCATTTAAAAGCTTTTTAAATCAAGCTTGTTGAGTTGGAAAAACATCAAGTCTTTCTTATTTATGGACTTAGTTGTGTTGAAAATTTGACTAAGTATGAGAAATATTTCATTTTTAAAAGTTTCGTAGTTTAAGATTAAAAAAGAAAAAATGGCAAATTTTATTGTTTTCATATTGGTGATACTCAAAATAAATTTATGGGATTTTTATCTTCAACAATTTTACTTGGGAGAATTTTATTTTGAACAAATTTCGAAAAAAAAATGTTAATTTGTAATTAAAATTTATTATTTTATCATTAAGTTTTTAAATATAAATATAGTATTAAGGAAATAACTATTTTGAGGTAAAATAACTACATGTGCTGAGGTAAAACAGAGAGGTGCAATAATTGTGCTAGGGTAAAAAGATAACTATGTTGAAGTAAAAGAGAGAGGTGTAATAACTATGCTAGGGTAAAACAACTATGTTAAAGTAAAAAAGTAACCATTTTAAGGCAAAAAAGATAGGTGTGCCACTTAAGTTGTGCACCTATGGAACATAAGGGAAGAAAGGTGCATCAACCACAAGGGAAGAGAGGTGTGCCACTTAAATTACACACCATTTAAGTTGCACTCCTATAGAACATAAGGGAAGAAAGGCATGCCACTTAAGTTGCGTACCTCCAGCACCTCCACTAGACCCCCTAAGATTTTCCCACTTTCATATTTTCTCATTTTTTCAACATATCAAAACCTCTAAAACATCATTCTTAAATTTCGATAAATTTCAATTGAAAAATTATAAACACTAAAAATTCATTTACAATTGAAAATCTTGAGCTTATGCAATCAAAATCAAATTTTATTAACCTTAAAATAAAAACCTTCAACCTAGGTTCCTACACACAATTGTGCAATACTTCATCAGCTTCTAACTCTTATTTTCCTACCATGTACAACACCAAGTAGCTTTTAATATACATAGTTACAATAAAAAATTACACTGAACACAAACGATAGAAAATCTTCAAGCTTTGCATAATACTTTAACTATTGTTTTTCTTCTTAATCCCTTAAGCTATGATTGATAAATAGACTTTTAAATAAAGGCGAGTCATAGCTTAGTAGAAAAGGATTTGTTCACAATATGGATCATACAAAATGTCATCTCATGCTTTTTAGTAACACAAAACAAGAATTCATTCAAAAGTATGTATTATCACCAAATAAACATATATTTTTAAAATCACTAATTTCCAGTTTATTATATGTCTTCCATAAGACTTTCATATATTGTTTAGTTAGCACATCATTTTTCTATAGCCATGGGTACCTATATTTTAGGGACTCTCACTAAGGGATATACGTCTATGCATGCCCCATATTATATCAACACATGGATCTTCCAAGGATCTTTTGGGTCTTTCACCCTAGGTTACTTTACAATATTTCTTTTAAGGACTCTCACCCAGGGACCTTGCCCTATGTTACCTTTTATAAGGACACCTATCATGGTGCTTTAAATATGAATTATAAGTGCCTGTAACACTCTCCATGTTGCTTATACTGCAAATTTCAGTAAGTCTCAATAATAGAGAATATCACAACTAAGAACATATCTACTATTAGCAACAATTATCAATAGTTCAAACAATATTTCAACTAACTCATAGGATCATAATTATCTAAATTGTTGATGCTAGCAATTCCTTTACAAAAAAATTTCACTACATTTAGTACATCTCTAAACCACTTCACAACTAGTTGATCATCCCAAGTACATGACTAATTATATCCCCAATTCATCCAAGAATTTCAACTACTATCTTCTTCATATTTTTGAGAACATTAATTTCTCTTTTAAGAAACCCAACAATTCTCTATCAAATTTAACTAACTCCAAACCTCCACAACCATCCCCATAGATCACTATTAGTGATAAATCATTAATTATCATTTTCTCATTCTGTGGCTAATCATTCTACTGATAAGATTATTAATCAAGTTATAAATCATCAAATTTAGTTGGAACTTTTATACAAAATCTCTACTTCCAACTCTCATAATTTAACATACTAATGTTAATGTTTTTAATATTTTTATATATTTTAATACTTCAAGGTTATTACAATTGTATTTGTTGGCAAACTTAAAATCTTGTAATCTTAAATACAACCAATCATAATGGGCTCTAGGCAAGATCATAATATTTTGGTAGTCATATTGTTTTCTCAAATTGCTTCAAAGAATGAGAGTCTCTTTTAGCATGACATAATCACCTTTTAACCCTTAATCAATATGATGGCAAAGGAATATTAAGGCTTTTACGTGCTCTTGTAGGGGTGTGTCATTTCTTTCCTTAAGGGTTATCCCAAAGTTTATGATATCAAGGTGGATTTTAATATCTAATATCCATGACAAGTAGCTTTTTCTTAAGATATCAAGGGCGCCAAACTCCAGTTTGATGAGGTTTGACATTATTAGAGAACTATGTATGAAATATTTCAATAAGAAGATATTCAAACAAAAAAACCTAAGTTATCTATATATATATATATATATATTATCAAACCCAAAATAAACATGTAAGTAACCTAGAATTAGATATATTATTACTGCAGTAAGTATCCAATGACTACGCTACATGATTTAGTAGGGTTGTTTATAAGAATGTTATATTGTTAAACAAGCGTGAAGTTTCTAAAAAGAAAAGTACTAGAAAACCCCATGTAGGAGGTTGATCCAACAAACATAGAAGTCCTCAAAAGAAGATTAATGCCTAAGACAAATTTAATTAACAATTGAAAAATCTCCTAGATAATGCTTTATATTTTTTTAAAATAAAATAAAATTATAAAAGTCTATATAATAGTGGATTTTTAATCCTCTACTGGTTTAAACTCGTTATGATAAATAAAAGAAATCATACACCATTCAAAATAAATAAATAAATAATCCTAACTAGAGTAGCATGATTGGAAAAATTCAAGTAATGGCTTAGGTGGTTGAATAAGGTCAAATTAAACAAGCAATAAACCTTCTTTTTTTTCTAATGATTGGGTAGGGTTAAAAAAAAAAAATTCCTATACCCAAACCTTAATCTTAAGAACCATCCAAAAAAAGTTTTAATGTAAGATAATAATAAAAAGTTTTCTTTTGGGTATAGTTTTCACAAAAATAAAATATTCATTTTCAGGGAAAAAATTCCTAATAGTTTTGAGTGTAAAATGAAACAAACATAAAATAGAAGTATCATAATTCATACATAAAACTAGTGGCGAAGCTAAGAATATGCTCTAGGAGGGGCACAAATAAAAGAATTATTTCAGGGAGGAAAAATATGGAGAGACAATTATATATAGTGCAATGGAAAGCATGCTTTCCCCTTAAATAGAAGATTAAGGGCGTTCAAAACCCTTATTATGATTTTAATTTCTAAGGGGGTTATGTGCCTCTCCTGGGCCTTGGCTGGCTCCACCAGTGCATAAAACTCATTCCGACTTGTATGCACATAGGGTAAGCATAGATGTCTATTAATTAATTAATTATTACTATTATCATTTAGATAAACATCATACAACAATGAAAAAATTTAATACTTCCAAGCCACAATTCTTTTTTTTTAATTTTATTTTGACATAGTCTCTAGCTAATATAAACATTATAAATTAATATTCTCATATTTATAACTTCTTATTGTGAATAATAATAATGCATTGACTATGTATAATAATATAATATTTTCATATAGCTTTTGACTTCTCATAACCTCTAGTTATGAATAATATTAATAGTTTACATAACTTTTGGTTATCTATAAACACAATATTTTTCATATAGCTTTTTACTATATGAATTATAACAAATATTTTACATAACTTAAGGCTATGAATAATTAAAATTTAAGTAATCTTCTATATCACACAAGACAATGAATAATTATAATAATCACAAAAAAAGCCTACATTGTGAAATACCTTCTCATAATGTTTTATGTAGAAATCTTAGAAGAAGAAAAAAAATGATGTTTCAAACCGATTGTTATAGGCTTGTGCTGATAACATGTTGTAGAAAAGAAAGTAGAAAGAGAAGAAACTTAGAAAGGAGAAATAAAATGCTAACAAAGAAATTGAATAATATGTCATTAACAAGTCTCCCTCTTTTATAGGAAGTTAAGAGATGTAATAAAATGGGACTATTTTTTCTCATTCAATTTCTTTATATATATATATATATATATATATACTTTCTAAGACTAAAATCCTAATTGACCCTTGAAGGAAGGGATTTGAAAACAAATACTACAATTTCTTCAATTGGTTGACAGCTTAGCAAGACGATTATCCCTAACTTCCTATGATATAATAAATTCTCATATTTAATAATAAAAATATGTTTAAATTTTCAATTATTTATATATTTTTAACTTTTTATAGTTATTTTAATTTAAATAATATATAAGTGAAATATTTATGATGGCATGATAGTTTGATTACAACTGAACCACTAGTTTTATTGGTTATGAACTATGTATTAGAGATTTCATTACAATAGATTTTCTTTCTATTTTCAAATTCTTGTAATTAGTTTTAATTTCCTATTTTTGTGTTTTGGGTAGATTGTTTCTTATTTTTGTGTTTTAGGTTTTATGTATATATATTCATTCTTAATTAATGGAAAAGTCAAGCCATTGTTTCTCAATAATTCTCTCTCTACTTCAACATGGTATCAAGAGCCTAATTTTCTTGGGCGTATTTTTTTTTTCTTTTTTTTTTCCTTCTCCTCAATGGCTTTCAGTGCATCATTCTTTTCCACCAACGATCTTATCACCATCCAAAACTCCCAAGATCCTCAACATGCCCTCCTTACAATCAATCTCTTCAATATCACCAAACTGTCATCCACCAATTATCTCACATGGAGCCTTCAAATCCAATCTCTTCTTGAAGATTATGATCTTCATCACTTCATTGATGGCACTCATACCCCACCACCACCCACCGTCACCGTCACTAGTGTTGCATCCCCAAATCCGGCATACACAACCTGGAAGCGTTAGGATCGTCTCATATTTAGTGCTCTCCTTGGTGCTATCTCCGTTTCACTACAATTGCTTATTGCCCGCACCACCACTTCCCTTTATGCATGGCAAACTGTAGCCAATACCTATGCCAAACCATCTTGTGGTCATATTAAACAATTGAAGGAACAATTAAAGTGGTGTACCAAGGGCTCAAAATCAATTAGTGAATATATGCAGGCGATACAAACTAGTGTCAATGAACTAGCCCTTTTGCAGAAGCCAGTTGATGATGAGGATCTTATTGATCGGGTTCTTGAAGGACTGAGTACAAATCCGTTATTGATGCAATTAATGCCTGTGACACATCAATTTCTTTTGTTGAGCTCCATGAGAAACTTCTCAACAAAGAAGCATCTCTTCAGACCGCTCAACCATCTCCTCTATTACTACCAGCAATGAAAAATCCCACAGCCTTCCGGAATCGTCCAAATTGGCGTCCACCAGCCACCACTCCACAACAACCAGGCCCTACCACTGCGTTTTCTCCTCATGATCAACGTCAACTTAAACCTTATTTGGGTCGTTGTCAAGCATGCGGTATTCAAGGACACACTACCAAACGATGCTCGATGTTTCAACTTGTCACTAATCAACAATCCCCGACACCTCCTTCTCAAGGCACTTAGGGATATCGCCCCTCCACACCCTGGCAACCACGAGCCAATCATGTTGTTCTCGGCAACAACACTACTCCTACTTGATTGCTAGATAGTGGAGCATCTCACCATGTTACGTCTGAATTGAGCAATCTCTCTCTTCATAGCCCGTATCAAGGATCTAAGAATATCATGATCGGCGATGGATCGTCCCTTCCCATCACACATACCGGTTCTACCACCATACCTACTACCTCTCACACCTTTACTTTATAAATCGTCCTTATTCTGAACATAAACTTGACTCTCGTTCCACTCCTTATGTTTTTCTTAGTTACTCTTCAACACAAAGTGCCTATATCTATCTTGATCTATCTACCTTTAAAACCTATATTTCTCGTCATGTCAAATTTCTTGAAAACTCTTTTCCTTTTACCACTCACCAATCCCATCTAGCTCGTCTCACCCCAAAGCTCATTTCCTACTGGTTTCCCCCGGTCCAAACTCTAACCTTTTCAAATGGCTCACTCAATACGCCTCCACAAAGGGATTCCTCGTGTCAACATCTTCCCAAAATGCCCAATCGGTCTACCACCCTTCCTCACCAATTGACTATTTACCACCAGAACCACACAATTATGAGACCTCTTTTGCTTCAACCACAACTCCACCCACCCATCAAAATACCCATCCCATAACCACTAGAGCCAAAAACAACATCCACAAACCCCTAACCAAGATGAATCTCACTGCTATCCTTTCTCAACCATCAGACATTGAGCCTCATATTGTTAACCAAGCCCTAGCCAATCCTAAATGGAGACAAGTCATGAATGATGAATTTGATGCTTTTGTTCGGAATGGAACTTGGGAGCTTGTTCCATGTACTTATATGCAGAATCTTGTTGGATGTAAGTGGGTTTTTCGTATTAAACGGCTTCCTAATGGCTTCATTGATAGGTACAAAGCCAAATTAGTTGCCAAAGGTTTTCATCAGTGACTTGACGTGGATTGTCATGACACCTTTAGTCCGGTTGTTAAGCCGACAACAATACGACTTGTTCTAAGCTTGGCAGTTAATAAAGGTTGGCAATTGTGACAGTTGGATGTTAATAATATCTTTCTTCAAGGCCATCTTTTCGAAAATGTCTACATAGCCCAACCTCCGGGATTTGTTGATAGAGACAATCCAACACATGTATGCAAATTAAAGAAGGCTATATATGGACTCAAGCATGCCCCATGGGCTTGGTGTCTTGAATTTTTCCAATTCCTCATTGAGTCTGGGTTCACAAACTCTCATGCAGACACTTTTCTATTCATTCTCCACTCAAGTGACATTACTATATATCTACTTGTTTATATGGATGACATTATTATCACAGGTACCAACACCAATATTATTCAGTGCTACATTGACCTCCTGGCACAAAGATTCTCAATCAAGGATCTTGGCGCCTTGTCTTACTTTCTCGGCATTGAGGTTCTTACCACTCCATCTGGTGTGTTGCTTACTCAAAGGCGCTACATCTATGATCTTTTTGTCCAGACAAAAATGTTTAGTGCAAAACTTGTTGCTACACCACTTGTTACAAATGGAAATCTCACACTTCATTCAGGTACAACTTTGACTAACTACACAAAATATAGAACCCTTGTTGGCAGTCTACAATATCTTTACCTCACTTGCCCAGACCTATCATATACTGATAACAAGCTATCCCAATCCATGCATCGCTTGACATCTGAACATTGGAATGCTGCAAAACGACTGTTTCAATATCTGTGTGGCACATTAACTCATGGATTATTTCTTCATAAGGAAAATACACTTTCTCTTCATGCCTTCTGATTCATGCCTAATTGGTGTCTCAGCTGATTCGTGTCCAGCTGGTGCTCCTTGATTGAGGGATTAATCAACAAAATTTATAACCTATTACACCATATACTAGGGTAGCAAAGACAAAGCTACTATAGCATAGTGGCTCTAGGATCGTTCACTGGGATGGGTTTTCACTTCACAAATGATATTAATTCAAAGCTGAATTGGTGTCTTTTCATTTCAAGGTTAGCTTTAAAAGAAAACATAAAGACGTTTGAATGAAAAAGGTTTGGTTTTAAGCTAACCAAAAGTAGTAACTGATTTTACTTATAAAGAAAAGTGTTTCTTGGAGTCTCAGATCACTAGGCTCAGATTCCTCCTACAAAAAGGGAGTTCCGGTCACTTGTTTCTTTTCCTCGCATTAGAGAATTAACATATAGTTTCTTCTCCAACCGGTGTTGTACAGATGCTTCCCATTAATGGATTCAAACACTAAATCCCTCTCACTGATGCACCTTGCAATGGCTCATACCTCTCACCTAGCACTTGCCATTCAAGGTGATCTTTAACCTTGGATTATCCGTCACAAGCTCGCACGAGATAACTAATGGATGTCTCCTTGGAGTCCAAAAACTTACCAAGTGTTGGCAATTCTAGAAAATCCTACCTTCAAGTCACCTACCAGAGGCTCGCAAGGGGTAAACTAGTGAATCTCCATGGATGGAGATCACTTGCCTTACCAAGTGTTGGCCCAGGTGATTTAAAGGCGTTTTAAGTTAACTAAAAAGATAAAAACCATCAACGGGTCACACTTTCTCTTCATTAAAAACTAAAACAACAAAACTTCCAATTTATGCATGAGGAAACTTACCCGGCTTTCTTCACTCCAAGAGACAAAGAGCTTAGCCTCTCATCCTCTGAGGAAAAATCCTCAGAGTTTGGTTGGCTAGAAAGAAAACTAAAGAGAAAATAAGAATATATAGAAGAAACAGAGCAAGTGCTCTGTTTGTTGCTTACATATATTATATGATGGATTCTCCTGGAACAACCTCCTCCGAGAGTCCTCCTGAGAGTTTATATAGGAAGGTAATTTACCCTTCCTTGCATACTTCCTAACTAAGGAATTACATGAGTGGCTGAATATAAGGAGAAAATGGAAATTTAGACACAAAAATATCAGAAGAAAAGATCTAAAAGAGTCGGTGCACAGCTATCGGGAAGCTTCAGGACCATTTCGCAGGTGAAAATGAGGTCTGCGAGATTTTGTAGATGTACAAAAAGGGCTGCGAAATTTCTTCATAGCAAAAGGCTGATTCAACACCTTTGTGAAGCTGGCTTACATCTTGTGGTATTTGGCTTCCATCGCGGCGTGAAGCTTCAGGGGAACTCCATAGCACTGTGCAAAAGTGTTGCGAAATATCTCGCAACAACAGGGTGATTTCGCAGCACTTTTCTGAAGCCTTCCTTCAGCTTGGAGTGATCGGCTTCCAACGGCTGTAACTTCCTCATTTCAGCTCCAAATCGTACACGGTTTGAAGCATTGGATTCTTGACTTCCTGAGCTTTGAAATGGTATATAGCATGTAGAAAATGGACTTCGGGAAGTGCTCCAAAAGTGCAAAGGAAGACTGCAGCTGCTGTCCCCTGTTTTCTTCACTCTGTTTTTCTCTTTGCTTTTCTCCTCTTTGCTTCTCTCCTTTGCTTGCTTTGAATGACTTTGGCAAAGGGCTATGGAGCTCCAAATCTTGGTTCTTCATGAATTTGAGCTCTCCATTGCTTTGCCATGGATTCCAAATAACTCTCCTCAATCTTGAATTGCTTTGGTGATCAAAATACCAACAAAAACACCAAAACTTACACATTTTGATTAGAATTGATTGAAAGGGGCCTTAACATGCTAATTGGGTTAAAAGGCACTAACTACTACTCAAAAGTGTTTAAAAGAGTTAATTACAAGCTATGAAATAGCACTTTTTGAGTAGTAATCACTCCCCCCAACCGACATATTGCTAGTCCCTTAGCAATGAAGGAGAGAAAAAACAAACAAAATTACCATAATTTACAACATCATGCTAATCAAAAAACAATTTTCAAGTGGCATGATTGATCAAACTCTCACATGGAACATTAAAGAAATAAAACTCAAACTTCAATAGGAGTTATCAAATAACTTGTCTAATCACAATTCTTAAAGAGAAGGCATTATGCAAATTTAAGCTTTAAAAGAGTTTCCACTCCCAAAGGGTCAAACCTTACTCTTCCACAAAAATCTAAGTGTTACTTATTAGTTTCCGAATATAGTATGTCAAACTAATCTCTCCCCTCAACCTAGTTTTTTTTCAAAGCTTAGCAAACTAATCAACCTCCAATAGGCTAAGAACGCACCTCTTTTCTTTCACAATTTTTTTCTTCATTGTAGGAGTACAAGGCTTAAAGGCATTTTTTCTAAATTGTCCATGTAACGGGGGTCCATCGATGACTCCCAACCAATCAAGGTTTAGGGCATCAAGCTTTAAGGATTTTTCAACCACTAACTCCTCGGATTTTACCCCGGACTTTTGAGAATGAATTTTAATACCCAAGCACCTACAGTATGTTAAACTCCACCTATTCACCCTTGTAACGAGCATTGAGGTCGGTGACTCCCAACCAATTAAGGCTTAGGGCACCAGGTTTTAAAGATTTTCACCATATACCCCTCAGACCTTGCTCGGGTTTCAAGGCAAGCAAACATTTTTCTTTCTTTCTTTCTTTCTTTTTCAAAGGCTCATTGGCCTTTCATAAGGTGTCCCAACACTATTAGATGAGGTCAAAGGTACCAAGTCTAAAATTTTCCTAAGTCAAAAGGGAAATAGTTTTTCATCTTATACTCGGAACCTATTGTGCACAGTGTGTGAATAGCTTCAAGTGGAAGAACTGAGGTTGAATTCAATAGGAGTTTCAACAATTCATCAACTTTAGTAAGCATAATACAAACTCTAAGTCAAGTAAAAAGACAAAAATTTAATTTCTCCATTTTCATTTTGAAAATTTTTCCTTAATAACCATGGAGAGTAGAATAAAAACTTTAAAAATTTTAAAAATTAAGCAAAAAGCAACTAAATTACCAAAATAACTTAGCATTAATAGCAATACTTACTTCCTCAACTCTCCCCCCAACCAAGCTGAACATTGTCCTCAATGTGACAAAAGCGATTAAAAAATAGGGAGGAAGTGGTACCTCCTTAGTGACATGAAGTCTGAGTCGTATAGGAGAAACCACATGTTTCAAAGAAAACATAAGAGTTAGTGAGTAAAGGAAAATAGAAAAATGCCAAGTTTAAACAAAAATTGATGTCTATATATGATTCTGAGAAAGTAGAATATAATATATGATCAATGGATACCTCCAATCCCAGAATATAAAACATCAAAACATGGAGCTATGTATACTACTATAATATGTAAATACAAAAAAATAAAAAGATGATCAAGTAATGGTAAGGTCCTGTGGAGCTGATGCATCTGTGGTGGCCTCTTGAGTGGATTGGATCAGAACTTCAACCTCTGCTCTGGTAGTCTCCTTAGATGGCATAGTCTTCTCAACTGGAGCTCTCAGTTGGTAGCTATGGGATTTGATGGTTTAAGGAGGTAAGAAATGGAATGAGAGGCTTCATGTGTGTGATCCCAGGGTGCGCGGGGCTTTCCTCTAGTCTTGGCCATGGCTGAAATGGAGAAAGGTGGCTGTTCATAGTTCCAGAGGGTACTCAGCTGGTGTGTGGGGCTCTGTTGGCATTTTAGCAACTTCCCTTAGCTTTGCAAGGTTTTTTTGCAAACTTCCCTCCATTTTTCAAGTCAATTTCACAATTTGAAGGCCATTTCGACTTTTGGTGGTGATATCGCAGCCATTTTGAAGCTTGGAGGTGATTTGGCAGCCATTTCGAAGCTTGGAGATCATTCCATAACCATTTCGAAGCTTGGAGGTGATTTTGCAGCCCAAAAGTGCCCTGCAAAATGGAGCTTTGGCTGCGAAATTGGAAGTTTTTACGTTCGCAGCCATTTTACAGCTTTTAAATACCCTGCGAAATTGGGACTTTGGCTGCGAAATTGGGAGTTTTTATGCTTCACAACCGTTTCGCAGCTGCGAAATAAGGGTCATTGTGCTGCAAAAATGGCACTCGTGTGCCAAAAGGTGGTTTCGCAGCTGCGAAATCCTCTGCGAAATGGAGCTTTCCCTGCGGAAATGGGATCTTTCATGTTTTGGTGGTTCGCAGCCCACTTCGCAGCTGCGAAATTGGGGTACTGTACCGCGGAATGGCACTCGTGTGCCAAAAGGTGGTTTCGCAGCTGCGAAACACCCCGCGGAATGGAGAAATCTCTGAGAAATCGCTGCGGAATTGGGGCTTTTTACGCCTTAGTGGTTCGCAGAGCACTTCGCAGCTGCGAAATTGGGGTCACTGTACTGCGGAGTGGCACTCGTGTGCCAAAAGGTGGTTTCGCAGCTGCGAAATCGTTCGCAGAGGGCTCAAAAGTGTTGCGAAACGGTTTTGCAGCAAAAAGCCGATTTCGCAGAGGCTGCGAAATCTCGCAGACCCTTGTTTTTCCCCTGTTTTTGCTCTGTTTTTGCTCTGTTTTCGCTCCGATTTCTTCCCGATTTCTTCCTTTGCAATTCCTCTTGATTTTGATCATCCAAAAACCTATATTACAACAAAACAAACTAGAATTAAAGCATTAAAATCAAAATTAAAGCATTGAAATCAAAATTAAAACATTGAAATCAAAATTAAAACAAGTAATAAATAAAACAAAAAGCTATGGACTAGTTAGTCTTTAGAAAGACTAAGTCCATCAAAAAATTTGATCCTGATTCAGCTTGCCCGGATCCCATATGAAGTTTGCATCTCTCACTAGAGATTTGCTGAGTATGATGGCAACAAAACCAATTCCCTTTTTGACATGCAAAGCTTGGAGAAAAAGCGGATGCATGTGTTTCTTCACTTTTTCCTTGATGACTATCCTCTGTGGTTCTTCATCCAATTTAAGATCATAGTCATCTTTCTCTATGCTTTTCCCATTTTTCTTTCCTTTGATTTCCTCCCTATTTTCTTTCTCTGTTTCACTCTCTACCTTATGCTCTAGCTTGCATGTGGGCAGATCAACCTCTTTACCACTCAAAGTGATCACTTCTTTGACTTCCCTCTTTTGTGAAGATTCTCCCTCCTTAGCCTCCATTTCATGGATACTCATGGAATTTTGATAAGGTTGAGAAGGAGAGTTTTCTTTCTCTTGCACTGTGTTGAGGTTGGCAAACCTTGAGATTGAATCTTGGAGATTATCTATCTTCTGAGATAGATAATTTTGCACTTCATCCATCTTTTTCTCTACACAGTCATTTCTTTGACTGAGCTGAGCATTGATGGATTTGTTAGCTTCAACAAAGTCTTCCATGACCTTGTTAAGATTCATCATAGCTTGTTCAAGGTTTGAGGCTTGCTGTGGTACTTGAGCAGGTTGCTGGTACTGAGGTGGCTGTGATTTCCAAAAGAATGTTGGATGGTCCCTCCAATTGGAATTGTAGGTGTTGCAATCACCAAACATTTCCCTCTCTGTTGGAATGATAGGACACTCTTCCACCAAGTGCTCATAAGATAGACAAATGGCACAAGGGATAGCTTGCAATGGTGTCTGAGAGATGGCTTACACTTCTTGCATGTTCTTCATTTCTAGCTCATCCAATCTCCTTTCCATAGCTGCAATCTCTGCCTTCATGTCTATGCCATCATTCAAAATATACATCTCACCCTTAGCTTTAGGTTGAGACATCATTCTTCCCATATCTCTAGCATTTGGTTCATCCCATCTTCTTGAAAATTCAGCCACATAACTCATGAAGTTCATGGCTTCCTCTGCTATCTCGTATTCAATATGGCATGCACAACTAGCAATTTGTGAATTAAAAATAGAGAACACAAAAGAAAACAAAAGAAAAACAATTCTAAGAAAAAACTAAGGTAAACTAAAAGCTAACTAAAAGATATACTAAAATATGAAAGAAAAATAAACAAATAAAAAGAGTTAGTAAAAGGAAAAGAAAAGTCACCAAACTTGTGATGAAGATCACAAGTGTTCTCAAAAGATCATATCACTGCAAAGTGGCACCATCCCCGGCAACGGCGCCATTTGATTCATGCCTAATTGGTGTCTCAGCTGGTGCTCCTTGATTGAGGGATTAATCAACAAAATTTATAACCTATTACACCATATACTAGGGTAGCAAAGACAAAGCTACTATAGCATAGTGGCTCTAGGATCGTTCACTGGGATGGGTTTTCACTTCACAAATGATATTAATTCAAAGCTGAATTGGTGTCTTTTCATTTCAAGGTTAGCTTTAAAAGAAAACATAAAGACGTTTGAATGAAAAAGGTTTGGTTTTAAGCTAACCAAAAGTAGTAACTGATTTTACTTATAAAGAAAAGTGTTTCTTGGAGTCTCAGATCACTAGGCTCAGATTCCTCCTACAAAAAGGGAGTTCCGGTCACTTGTTTCTTTTCCTCGCATTAGAGAATTAACATATAGTTTCTTCTCCAACCGGTGTTGTACAGATGCTTCCCATTAATGGATTCAAACACTAAATCCCTCTCACTGATGCACCTTGCAATGGCTCATACCTCTCACCTAGCACTTGCCATTCAAGGTGATCTTTAACCTTGGATTATCCGTCACAAACTCGCACGAGATAACTAATGGATGTCTCCTTGGAGTCCAAAAGCTTACCAAGTGTTGGCAATTCTAGAAAATCCTACCTTCAAGTCACCTACCAGAGGCTCGCAAGGGGTAAACTAGTGAATCTCCATGGATGGAGATCACTTGCCTTACCAAGTGTTGGCCCAGGTGATTTAAAGGCGTTTTAAGTTAACTAAAAAGATAAAAACCATCAACGGGTCACACTTTCTCTTCATTAAAAACTAAAACAACAAAACTTCCAATTTATGCATGAGGAAACTTACCCGGCTTTCTTCACTCCAAGAGACAAAGAGCTTAGCCTCTCATCCTCTGAGGAAAAATCCTCAGAGTTTGGTTGGCTAGAAAGAAAACTAAAGAGAAAATAAGAATATATAGAAGAAACAGAGCAAGTGCTCTGTTTGTTGCTTACATATATTATATGATGGATTCTCCTGGAACAACCTCCTCCGAGAGTCCTCCTGAGAGTTTATATAGGAAGGTAATTTACCCTTCCTTGCATACTTCCTAACTAAGGAATTACATGAGTGGCTGAATACAAGGAGAAAATGGAAATTTAGACACAAAAATATCAGAAGAAAAGATCTAAAAGAGTCGGTGCACAGCTATCGGGAAGCTTCAGGACCATTTCGCAGGTGAAAATGAGGTCTGCGAGATTTTGTAGATGTACAAAAAGGGCTGCGAAATTTCTTCATAGCAAAAGGCTGATTCAACACCTTTGTGAAGCTGGCTTACATCTTGTGGTGTTTGGCTTCCATCGCGGCGTGAAGCTTCAGGGGAACTCCATAGCACTGTGCAAAAGTGTTGCGAAATATCTCGCAACAACAGGGTGATTTCGCAGCACTTTTCTGAAGCCTTCCTTCAGCTTGGAGTGATTGGCTTCCAACGGCTGTAAATTCCTCATTTCAGCTCCAAATCGTACACGGTTTGAAGCATTGGATTCTTGACTTCCTGAGCTTTGAAATGGTATATAGCATGTAGAAAATGGACTTCGGGAAGTGCTCCAAAAGTGCAAAGGAAGACTGCAGCTGCTGTCCCTGTTTTCTTCACTCTGTTTTTCTCTTTGCTTTCTCCTCTTTGCTTCTCTCCTTTGCTTGCTTTGAATGACTTTGGCAAAGGGCTATGGAGCTCCAAATCTTGGTTCTTCATGAATTTGAGCTCTCCATTGCTTTGCCATGGATTCCAAATAACTCTCCTCAATCTTGAATTGCTTTGGTGATCAAAATACCAACAAAAACACCAAAACTTACACATTTTGATTAGAATTGATTGAAAGGGGCCTTAACATGCTAATTGGGTTAAAAGGCAATAACTACTACTCAAAAGTGTTTAAAAGAGTTAATTACAAGCTATGAAATAGCACTTTTTGAGTAGTAATCACCTTCTCTGATGCAGATTGGACTGGCAACAAAGACGACTATACCTCTACGAGTGCCTATATTGTCTATCTTGGTCGTCATCTAATAAACAGCGTATAGTTGCTCGTCATCCACAGAGGCTGAGTATCGATTAGTTGCCGCTACTACTTCAAAAATCAATTGGATTTGTTCCCTTCTCACGGAGCTTGGCGTCACTCTTCCTACACTACCTGTTAGCTATTGTGACAATGTTGGTGCCACCTATCTCTATTATAATCCAGTCTTTCATTCGCACATGAAACATGTGGCAATTGACTATCACTTTATTCGGGATCAAGTTCAATCAGGTGCTCTTTGTGTTACTCATGTTTCCTCAGCAGATCAACTTGTCAACGCTCTTACTAAACCGCTTCCACAAAGCAACTTCCAAGAATTACGAGTCAAGATTGACGTCTTATCCGGAGCTCCATCTTGAGGGGGCATATTAGAGATTTCATTACAATAGATTTTCTTTCTATTTTCAAATTCTTATAATTAGTTGTAATTTCCTATTTTTGTGTTTTGGGCTAATTCTAAGATTGTTTCCTATTTTTGTTGTAATCCCCTAATTCTAAGATTGTCTCCTATTTTTGTGTTTTAGGTTTTGTGTATATATATTCATTCTTAATCAATGGAAAAGTCAAGTCATTGTTTCTCAATAATTCTCTCTCTACTTCAACACTATGAGGCAACAACTTTTTCAATTCACTAACCATCTTTATATATAATTGATTTGTAAGTCTATTATCATTAAGATTATAAAATCCAGCCATTGCATTGAGACTTATGGGTTTTAATGGATGAAAAATTTACATAACTAGGAAAAAAAAATACTAAATTAACATGGTCTGTTTATACTTGAATCAAAATCAAACTAATTTTTTAGTGATGAGTGAAAAACCCTCATTTCTTTTTTCCCTAGGTATGGTGCACTGTGTTTTCAAAAGCTTCCTATAAATTGACTCCTATTTCAAGTTGTGCTACATCGACAATAAAATCAATCTTGTTTAAGGTCAGTTTGATTCAATTTAGACAGTTGATTTCCTATAAGTTAATTTAGGTTGTAAGAACAACTTGTTTTTTAAAGTAATTAAAATCAACTTGGGCTTGAAGTTGAAAATACATTTAAATTTCTAATTCAAAATATAATAAATGCATTTAAAATTTAATTTGCCTCTGTATAATAATAATATATTACCTTACCAAAGTATGCAAAATATATATAAAAATAAATATTAAAATCTCCATATTTCAAAAACATAAAATTATAAAAGCAAAAGTCATAGATCATATCTCTAGCCATAGCAACCAAATTCACAATATATATATATATATATATATATATATATATATATATACTCACTAGTCTATCCAAGGCCTAATATCAAATGGATAAAATCACATACTCACTTGTAGACTAGAGAACCTTTACCCCTTAGTTGTTCATATATTTTTCACTCTCTAACACCTTTTTCCCATTAAAGAAGATAAATAAGATATGGATAGGTAGTTATCTCCTCCTCCAATATGTTCACATGATATGAGAAAAAATAATTTTTAGTGAGAAATTAAAATTTGAATTCTTTAGTGTTTAACATAGACATTAATTAGCAATAAGAGAGTTTTTTATTTTGTTCAATTTTTTTTAAATATTGAATATTCAAGAAATGCATTTTTTCTCTAATAAATATTTTGCATGTTGTTTAATATTCTTAATCAACTAATTTGTCCATGGAAGAGAATACACATATATTGCCTATATTATGAAAAGAGAAGGAAAAAAAATATATACTATGGAATCTTTATCCCTTTTAAACACACTTAATTATTACAATTTTTTTTTTTTTTTTTTTTTACATATTTAGATGATTTATAAGTCAAAGAGTATTTTTATTCATGTATATATCATAAACTTCCATATCCTTTAGGCCTATTATATATTATTGAAAACTTCAAAATATAATCATCTCAATATGTTATGCTCAATTAAGGGAACAATAAACAAAAATAAAAATAAATAAATAAATGAGAATCATGGGATTTAATGAAAATACACTTATATCCATAAGGAGAGAAGATCAAATGAGTTATTATAATCTCAAAACTCTTAAATCACTACAAGAAAATGGGTTTTCGGTTGTTTCCACTAACCACAGCTAGCTAAAAGAAAAATTTAGCCCAACTATAAGATATGGATGCGAACAAAATAGACCACAACAAGGTGTGATCATATGGGGGTATAGAAAAATGTTATAGTTGCGGCCACATGTAAAAATGTGGCCATAAGTATTAAAACTATGACCACAACCTCATTTTACTAGCAACTAAAGGTAGTGTATAGTTGTAGTTAAGAGTGGCTGCAACTATAAGGTTATAAAATTATAAAAAAATTGAGCCTATAATGCTTAAAAGTGTGAATTGATTTTGGTCACAACCATATGTGCTAATATGGAGATGGATATGCTTTGGCTGCTACTATAAGTCCTGATATGGATGCAAATTTTTCTCAATTGCTACTAGAGGTTATCATGTGGACAAGGTAATGGCTAGGTGAAGAATGTTACTTAAACCTAGCCTAGTAACCATTAAAATGATTATCACTTTCATAGGTGAAAAATGATCTGTTGAACAATACATGGTCGTGATATGACCCATTTTTATTAAATATAAGAATATACATGATCTGTTTGGGCCTAATATAGAAGCTTAAGCTTAATTATGTTGTGTTGAATCAACTATGATGTTATTTTTAGGCAAATGTCATTGCTACATTATATACAAAAATTTGAATCAACAACATTAAGATAAATCACTCAACTACCACTCCATGCATCTCAAGCCCATCCAGCTTCTTGGGTCTTCTGTAACTGGGCAACAAATAATACTAACTGGAGATGCTACCATGACATCTGAAGAAAAGAGCCCATTGACATCCTCATTGACATCTAAAGCTTAAATTTAGTAATGTTGAGCAAAAGAAGTGCTTTCATTCTCATTAACATCTAAAGAATTCCTTTTTATGTAAAAAAAAACTACACATATTAGTATGATTCTCACACATCCAACAGAAATTGCAACACCCACAATCAACCCAATGTTGTTTTTTCTTTAAAAGAGGAATGGGTGGAATTCTAGTTACAGTTGGTAAAATCTAAGAAAAGTAAATAGGGATTAACTCTAATTATAAAAAAGAAGCATCATTGAGAACACATATTATATTAAATGAAATTCATAAAATATCATTCAAATATGTTACCTAAAACAACATTGAGAGTTGAAATGGATGGTCTATAATAACCCTAGATTGAATTGCAGCAAGTTCCCTTACCAACTCAAGGCAAATGACTTTTAAGATTGTTTTCTGATACAATAGCTTAAAATTTTTTTTGTCAATTGCTCTCACAACCCCACCAAGCTCTTTTAACATGACAAAGTCTTTGAATTAAAGGGTTCCCTACAAAATAAGAAAAGAGATTAAAATAATCAAATGGGATTGTAAATGAAAGAAATTTCATAGGATTGTTGAAGTCCAAATAAGGATGTTAGATTTTTGGCTTTTACAATTGTTACCTAAAGGTAAATATCAAAACACACCTTCCTAGACTCTCCCATGTTTGTGTATCATGATCCTTAAACACTGTTTTTGCAAATTCCAAACTTACAATGTAAGGTCCTATATTGCTAAGTGGCCATTTTTCTATACTCATTACATAGTACCATGTTATAGGGAATCCTAGATCTCTCTGTTCCCTATCCTAAGCTCAAGTTGGGTACATGAATACTCCCTAGGGCATTTAAATCCTATGCAATGAAAACAAAAATTACATTGTTAACAAAAAAAATCTAGATGTGTGCATTAAAAAACTTTACCTCTTATTTGGATGTTCCCAAATCAACTCTTTTGATGAAGAATAGTTTCGTAGTGTTGGCATCTTAGATCTAAGTAACGGAAGTGTGGAACCTCCCCCGATCCACTTACCGGCGCGACTCGCGAATTAAAACAAATGAAGTGAATGTGGAGAAAAGTGGTTTTCGAGTTTCAGAAAATCCATCCTGACGAGGGACGGTTTTCGTTTGGAGTCACCACTTATTTTTTATTTTTATTTTTGAAATGGGGAAAATTAAGTAAGAACAGAAACCCCTCAATGACTCCAATTAGGAAAAAGCGGTCTGCGAAACTAGATTTCTAGGTCCAGGGATCAAGTTACCTATCAGGAAGGTACTTCATACAAGGTAGCACCCCTCTAGACCCGGAATCCAGTCTCTACTAGTGAATTGGGTACATCGGAGCATACGGGTCGAAGATCAGTCAACTTCTTCCTCGGGCTACATGAATGACAAGACTTGCAATTCTAGTTGGTATTCAGCACACATAGGAAATTAATGACCAGAACAAAGTTACGTACCTGAGGTCCCTAGCCGTGCACTGCGAGAAAAAGGTTAGTCAATAAGCACAAGCACATAATATATGTAAATTCCAAATTTACTAAAATTTCTAGCATGACCAAACCATATATATGTAATCTTTAGGCTCTACCCAATGGCCACCAAGCGCTACCATGACTCTGGACTACGTGGCTACAATTCAGCCACTCCCATTTCACTGGTTTTCAACTGAGGCCTGACATCTTTCCCGTTTGAACTTCATCCCCTAACAACCAAAATTTTGGAAACTTTCGAAACTTTTGGAAATTGACACTAGAAAAAATAAATCTGAAATCTTTGAAACTTTTGAAAATTATTGGAAATTGATACTAAAAAATTAAATCTAGAATTTTCAAAACTTTTGGAAATTATTGGAAATTGACACTAAAAAATCAAATCTGGACCTTTCGAAACTTTTGGAAATTTTACACTAGAAAAATAAATCTGGACTTTTCGAAACTTTAGAAATTTTTGGAAAATGACAGTAAAAATAAAAATAATAATAATAAATAAATAATAAATTCATACTTTTTGAAACCTTTGGAAATTTTTGGAAAATGACACTAAAAAAAAAAAAACTAAATCTGGAATTTTAAGAAATTTTGGGAATTTTGGGTATGGGAATTTTAAAAATGGACCCGAAACTTTTGTGAATTTTTGGAGACTTTGGCGTATGAGAATTTAAAAAAATGAATCCGGGATTTTGCGAATTTTTGGAAATTTGGTGTATAAGAATTTTTAAAAAATGAATCTGGAATTTTGAGAGAAATGGAATTTTAGGAAAATTAATTTTAAGTTAGTATTTAAAAAATTGGATGTAGAATTATGCAAGTTTTGAAAATTTAAAAATGGTGTTTTCTTTTTTTTTAAAAAAAAATAAGTTTTGAGGACTATTCAAAGTTTGAAAATCGTATAAAAAAAAAAAGGAAAACTAAATTATATAATACTATCTAAAGTTTGTATTTTAAAAAATTGAGTTCTAGGAACGTTAAAAAAAAACTATTTGAGGACTAAAACTTAAATATTAAATAGACAAAAAACACGGATTTTTAAAACGTTATTTGGAATTTTTGGAATTTTCGGAAACTTGGGTGTACGGTAATTTTAAAAAATGAATCCAGGGTTTTTGGAATTTTCGGAAACTTGTGCACAGGAATTTTTAAAACAAATGAATCCGAGATTTTTGGAATTTTCGAAAACTTGGAACGGGAACTTTTTTAAAAAATGAATCCGGGATTTTTTCGAATTTTCAGAAACTTGGAACAGGAATTTTTTTTTTTAAAAAAAAAATGAATCTGAGATTTTTGAAATTTTCGAAAACTTGGAACGGGAATTTTTTAAAAAATGAATCCGGGATTTTTGGAATTTTCGAAAGCTTGGAACGGGAAATTTTAAAACAAATGAATCTAGGATTTTTGGAATTTTTGAAAACTTGGAATGAGCATTTTTTAAAAAATGAATCCGGGATTTTTTCGAATTTTTGGAAACTTGGAATGGGAATTTTTTTAAAAATGAAGTGGGGATTTTTTCGAATTTTTGGAAACTTAGAACGAGAATTTTTTAAAAAATGAATCCGGGATTTTTGGAATTTTTGAAAACTTGGAACAAGAATTTTTTTTAAAATGAATCCAGGATTCTTTTGAATTTTTGGAAACTTGGAATGGGAATTTTTTTTTAAAATGAATCCGGGATTTTTTTGAATTTTCGGAAACTTGGAATGAGAATTTTAAAAAAAAGGAATCCGAGATTTTTTTGAATTTTGAGAAACTTGGAATGGGAATTTTTTGCATTTCTTCTTTTTCTTTTTCACAAATCAACATCCAAAAAAAAAAAAATGCCACAATCTGCCATATTTCACACATTCATTTCGTTACATTTTTGTTTATTCAATAAACACCCAAACCACCAAACACCCCTTCACTGAACATCCCATTATAGCCGGCCATAATTCCATTCCATTCCATTTTTTTTCTTTATTCAATAAGCATCTCAACCACCAACAACATGTTCCATAGCCGGCTGCACCTCACTCATTGTTTTTTTTTTTTTTTTATCCCATCCAAACGCACCTCCACTAATCTTTAAGTTTCCACGAACACTCACAGGAAACTTTACATTCAATCCCATTACAACCGACCATGATCCTATTTCATTTCGTTTAACAAATAAATAAAAAATAAAACATGTCAATGACATCATTCACATCAGGACTCATCATATATTCACATTCATTTGCATTTTAAATCTACTAAAACAAAGTCAAAGAATACTAACCTTATCGGGAGAATGGTGCAATTGGCTGTAAGTCCTTCCTCATTTCAATGGTGCGGCTATGGTGTCTCCGATGAGAGAAGCTGGACCCAAGATTGTCTCCGAACCCCCGCTTTCTTTCTTCCCTTTTCTCTTTTGAAAACCTCTTCAGACTTCTATGCCCTCCCCGTTCTTTGTTTTTTCCTCATTCCCCTGTTTGCTCTCTGTTTTTCTTTTTTAAAACCCCTCATCTTCTCTTCCCAGACTTTCCCCTTAAGACTTCCCTTACAACTTCCCATGCAGCTCCATTTTCCCACAACCTCCTTGGGAAACCCCCCCACTTTTCCTTTCTCTCCAAGAAGCTACTTTTTTTACTCTTCCTTTCTTTTTCCAAAAAAAAAAAAAAAAACAACTTTCATCCCCATGCATCTTGCCGGCTTCCCAAGTATCAATTTTGACTTTTAATTTTTCCATAAAACCTCTTTTTTTTTTCTTATTCTTCTTCTTATGTAGTCCACCAACTCTCCTTTTCTACTTTTTTTTTTTAAAGTAAATAAAGCAATAAAAACATAATACAATAAAAAAATGAAAATAAAATGACAGTAAAAACATAATATAAATAAATAATAATGATAATAAGAATAACAAAGATAACGATAAAAATGATAATAATGATTATAATAATAATAATAATATTGATAATAATAAAAATAATTAATAATACTAGTACTAATAATAATAATAATAATAATAATAATAATAATATAAGATCCCCAATCACCTATAATTTTCTGAAAATAAATAAGTGGATGAATAAACAAATAAAGAAGGAAAAATAAATAAATACCACACGCACGTAACAATAATCTAAATATTAAACTAAAACACAAATAAAAATAAATAAAAATAGAACATCAAGCTGATACAATTAAACATCGAAAACTCATCTCAGGCAATTCAAATAAAATAATAAAGAAATATCAAGCTAAATACTCACCTAGTCTAAAAAATTCATCAATCAATAAACTAATCTTAGAGAATTAAGCTCACAAAAAATATCTAAGTGACCTGGGTGACCTAAGTGGAAAGTGTCAAGGTGAATTAAGTGGAAACTAAACCAATGAGTGTCCAAGTGATAAAAAAAAAAAAAAAAAAAAACGTGCTAAGTGACTTAGGAGTGTACCTACCGGGCCAGGTGTATCTTAATAGGCCTATGATGCTAAGAAAACCAAAAACAAACCGGTTGAGCCAATTGATAAAAATTCTCAAATTTTGACAGAATATCCCTCAAGAAATAAGGAATCCAACAAAAAAAAACAACGATGCACAATTTCGAGCTCGGATGAGGGAGAAATGACTAAAACAAGACAGAGTGCTCCCGACTTGGATGAGCTTCAGGGAGTTTTAAATGAACTAAAATATTTATGGAGACCCTAACTCCTGACCTGTAGCATGGTATGAACCAAGGAATTGGCCACGACGACATTTCATAATGGACCAAATGCTCTTACTAAATCGAACCATAAGTAAACTCATGTGAGGTCTGAAAATCGATTAAGCCCAATAAGGGCTCTATGACCGTGACATACAGAAATTGGGTGCGGGTGACACCCCCAAGATACATGCAAGTGGCAAGGGACAAAATTGAGGGTTTAAAGGAAGCAATACCAATTTTTCAAAAAATTAACCTTTAGGGTTAAAATATTAACCTTTAGGTTTGGATGTTTCAAAACCTTGAATACAAGTATTGAAAAATCAAATCGATGTCATTGGAAGTCTCGTAGACCCATGATCTTCCACCCGATATCTTAACCTCATTTCTTAGCACACAAATGATAGGGAGCTTGGGATGGTAAAGGCTAGGACTCTTTCTTTTATCTAAATGGTGAAAGATAAAAAGTTATGGAAAAATCCTAACTCCTAAGAAGTATTTATAGGGTTCCTAACTAGGCTTAAGTAACTTGAACCCACATGGGCTTAAGTCACTTAATCTAGTCCAAAATTGGGTCATAATTGATTAATTAACCTAACAAGACCTACTAATTAATCAATTAACTCAATCTAGAGACCTTATTCACTTACCCCTATGTAACTTTGTATAATTAGCAAAATGCTCTTATGCATAAAACTGAACCTAAAGTCAATTCAACCCTCATAACCCGTGCCAACAAGGTATATGAGCTTAGAGTAGGGACCATTGGGACCATAGTAGTACTAGCTCCCTTAGAATTTAATTTTGAAGTTCATCTAACATCTCATTACAGAGAATCAACTGCACTCCAGTACCCTATGTAAATAACAACAAGATGCTAAGTGTTCAGATATGTGACCTGCTATTCATTACATTCAGTCTCCCCGTGAACTGGCGTCTCTAGTCTAACAAGGTGAAAGCTATCAACCTTTCAAAACTACTTCTACTATCTTTGAGTTACATATCCTCCTATTGTGTGTTTAATTAACATATCTTAGATCTCCCAAAGTTTATGTCAAGTTCCACTTAAGGAACTACTATGACCATATTTTTCATGAACACACCTCCTTAGGATCACCCAAGAGGACACTCTATCTCAATCCCATGAGATATCATGGTACCTCTTTTGAGAATACCTATTGCTACGGGCTTCATCAACACTAACCCAATCCATAAGGAATATATGATTAGTTTACAATCTCACTTATAGGTCAAAGTCACTACTAACTTTATCGCAAACTCAATATTCTCTCAAGGTTGAGAGACAACACAATGAGTAACTTGGTAAGGTCACGACCACTTGATGGCCTTAAGTCATGACTCACCATAGGTCATGTCCAATGTGTAACCATACACATTAATGCACTCATCATGAAAAACTTATCTTGATGGTCAAGACCAACCATCCCTCTAATTAGGAGGTCGTGCACTATAGCCTTTAATGGATTATCTAAGTCCATAAACCAGTTATGAACAAGTAATCTACTTGTAAAGAACCCATGACTTTAATCTTCTGTATAACTCCTAATGTACCTAAGTCATGTACAATTCAAGATATGCTAGACGAGAATGCTTATAAAGTACAATGCATGGAATAAAGATAGATAAAAGTGAAAATGAAATATCATTAAATAAATAATAAATTCCTAAATTTTTTACATCATGTCATGCTTTTAAGAGCTCTATCCTAACATGTAGTTGCAGGAAGTCTCATAACCCTTAGATCTTCCACCCAATGGCTTGAACTCGATTTTGGCACACAACCAATGGGGAGGTTTGGGAAGATGGAGGCTATAGCTTTCTTTTCTCTTTAAAGGTGGAAGACAACTCTATGAAAATCCTAACCCCTAAATGGGTATTTATAGGGTTCTCCAACTAGGCTTAAGTGACGTAAATCTACCAAGGGTTTAGATTATTTAATCTAACTCAAAATTAGTCGTAATTGATTAATTAACCTCATAGGATCATCTAATTAATTAATTAACTAATTAGCCCAATCCAAAACTTTGTTCACTAACCATTATGCAACTTTGCATAATTACCAAAATGCTCTTATACATAAAAGTGAACTTAGAGTTAATCCAATCCTCATAAACCATGTCATCAAGGTATATGAGTTCAATCTAGGACCATTGGAACCCATAAGAGTATTGGCTACCTCAAAATCCAATTTTGAAGCTGATACAATATCCCATTATAGAGAATCAATTGCATTCTAATACACTATGTAAATAACAACAAGATAAAGCTCAAGTTCGTAACCTACTATTCACTACATGCAGACTCCCCATGAAGTGGTGTGTACAATCTAACAAGGTAGTGTTATTACCTATCAAGTTCATCTCTACAATCTTATTGACTTTGGTATAGGCTCAATATTCTCTTAAGGTTAGGAGTTCATGCAGTATAACAGTTTGGTGAATCATAACAATCAATAGCCTTACGTTATGATTCATCATAGATCCTGTCCAATTTGTAACCATACACACTAGTGCACTCATATCATGGAAAACTCATCCCAATGGCTAAGACAAGTCATCTCTCCAATTTGGAGGTAGTACTCTACAATCTCTATTAGATGGCCCAAATCTATAAACTAACTATGGATAAGTTATCTACTTATAAGGAACCCATGACTTGTATCATCTATACAACTCCTAATGCACCTTAGTCATGTACAATGTGAGATATATGAGTATATATGCTCAAATAACAAATTATTGCAAATAGGATAATAAAGGGAAGCCAAAAAACATAAATAATAAATTTATAAATGAATTTCAATCTATTACATCATGTCATACTTTTTAGGGTTCAATCCCAATAGATTTTACTTTAAGAATTGAGTTTTTAGCCTCATACAGTATGCCTTCAGCAGTTCTCATCTCTAAGCCACCACACTTGATCGAGAAGTTGGTGTCTGCCATTACTTATATCTTATTGTTTTCTAAATGATCGCGTTTATATTTATTTTCATATTGTTTATGCAAGAGAAAAGAGACTTATAGCTAGTGTGCATATTCTTATTGCATGGGAAGTTTCTTTGAAGACAATTCAATCCTAGCAAAAGACTGCAAGCACAAAGAATAAGTATGTCTCAACAATTTTGGAATCTATTATGCTTCTCATCTATGTTATTCCTTGACTTAAATTATATTAAAGAGACTATAACTCACCTTCTGCTTGAGCCATCAAATGTGAAGTTGTTGGCCACTAAATTCTTGTATAATTTCCATGTAATGTTCAGTCAATGCCACTGGAAGTTATGCTCATAAAATATTCAAGTAAAGCCAATTCAATATCATTTTCATGTCAAAGAACCTGGTTTCAGAGACATAGATTCAACTACTACTAAAACTTGATTTGATCAAAATACATGCAACAAGAAAGCAAGTGTTCATTCTTTGCTATTTTGTCGGGTCTAAACTAGAGCAGTCCAATGATAGTGAATATAAGTACAAGTAAGCAATTATCCAATAAGAGCATAATTTAGCATAGTCAAACAATTTACTTCTCCATGGAGGAGGAAGACATCAAAATCCTCTATAAAAAGATGAATTAGATAGGGTTATGAAAATATATATCAACATCTTGACTCCTAATAATGATGTGCATCTAATGGTACCTAGACTAACACATTTGCCCTATATAGCAGGCCTTATTGTCTCCCCCATGAATTTCTTGGTCAACTAATACTCAAAACACTTGCACTTTAATTAAGTAGCCTATTGTTCAAGTTTTATGTCAATATTAGTGGGCTGCAATGAAGTTGAAGGTAACATGAGGGGTGGCTCTTGAAAAACACTAGACAAAATTTGATACTAATGAATAAAGAGTGACAATGAATTTAGGATGTGAAGGATCTATTTAAGAATTTAAAATGTTATTAATCTATTTTCTATGTTTATATTTTCTAAAAATGTCTTTTATTGATAATGTTTTATTTTCAATCATTCTCTATATTTGTACAAATTATTATAAATATTTTTTAAAACAATCTATGAAAAACAAGTGAAAGCACCTAAAAATAATCAAAATTTGTTCTTAGGAAATACCCTATTTCTAGAACAAGTTCTCATAAAATTGTTTTTCATCAAAAAAAAAAAAAAATACAAAACATGTTTTCGAGTCTTGAAAACAATTTTCAGTTTTTAAGAATAGAAAACTATTTTAGAAACACCTCATTCTACAATAAATGGAAAGATACATGTGGAGGTTGATGGCCAGTGGTTGGATAGGGTGGCTTAAAATTTAAAATTGAGTTTTGAACAAAAATAGTATATTAAAAAAAATCTACAAAATAAATTTTTTATCAAAATATTTTCCAAACTAATGCAATCTCAATCAGCCACCTAGGCATCCATATGGTGGCCTAAGAATTTTTTATTTAATTTTTTGTACATCACAAAACCATAATTACTAACTACAATTTTAAATATTTTTAATTATCTTTAAATTCATTATCATTAACTACAGTTTTAAGTTTAAATTTAAAACTATAATTGGTAGCTATAGTTTTAATCATTTTAACATAAATTTAAAACTGTAATTATCAATGACAGTTTTATGACACGAATATCCACATAGATGAGAAGTACTAGTTTAAGAATTATTTTGCGAGATGATTTACTTTGTAGAATTTTTTTTTTTAAAGAAATTGTTTTTGGTCAAATTTGTAAGGTAAGAGAGCCCCCATAGCACATGATGCACTAATCTTGACACCCATCTCTTTCAACAAGACCAATTGCTACTACTGCATTCTCCGACCATATTGTTGATTTTGCCACTTTTGTCTCGCGACTTTCTCAACCTCATCCATGAATCCCAATAGGTGGAGTTTCTTTTTACTTTATTTTGCATTGAACTATGTTTTACTTCTCGCGCGATCCTATACCCTTTTTTTGGTCTTTCTAAATTCATTTTTATGACCGATGAATTAATGTTGTTATTTGCTGCTATGTTCTTGTTAGATTTGGATATTGCAACTCCTCGTTCTTATGGATGTTCCTTACAAACCAAGTACGCCACTTCTCGTGCCCATGCTTGGCCAAATTACTATTATTAAAGATTTTATTAGGTATCAAGTTTTGCATTGAAATGGTCATTTCTTACTTCTCATCCCATCCAGTTGTGTTTCAAATTTTTTATATTTTATTTTCAATTTGTATTTGCAATTGGTGTCGAATTTGTATATTTTTTTAATGGAGAATAATTATATCTGCAGACGTATATGCATTGTTTGATAGGATTTGAATAAATTTAGGAAACAAAGGAAAAAGGAACAAAGTCTAAAAATCTCATAAATATCAAGAATTTTGATGTACTAGTTGCACTATTAAAGAAATAAAAGGTTTATTTAATAAATGATGGAAATATCGATTTTTATGGATATATTGGTATAAAAAAGTATTAATAAAAAATTTGATGTAATAGTTGCACTATTAAATAAATAAAAGGTTTATTTAATAAATGATGGAAATATAGATTTTTATAGATATATTGGTATAAAAAATTTGATAAAAAAATATCAATAAAATAAAAATTAATCAAAACTTATAAAAATGTCGAGAAATTTTTTAAGAAATGACACTATAATAAATTTTGTGATAATTGATAATAATATGTAGAACTTGAAAATAAAATAATTATCTATTTAATTCAAATAGTTTCCATGATATAAAATAAATTATGATATATGATTTTTTTAATTAATATAGAAATAATATATAAAAAAAACTTCTTAAGAAAATTGTCATGATTTTTTATATTTTTTATAATCAATTAAATGAATTTAAAAATAAAATGATTAAAATTAATTTATTTATTAAAATATTCATATATTTTTGTGCATATATATACATATATTAGTGAGGACAAATTAACTTGCTCCCTTTGATTATCAAAGGCCCCCCGCCCCCTATAAGCCAATTTAAACAAGCAAGAGAGCTCATATTGATTTTAAAATGGAGAATATGCTTGAAAAATCAATGAATAAATTGATAATCGGTCAATCAATTGGTTTTAGTGATGACTAAAACCCGAAATTTCTGCAAAATATCAATAATAGATCGATCAATCAACTTTGATGACAACTAAAATCCAAAATTTCTACAAATCATCTTCGATATTTCACTATTTTCTTCATCCTTACATGTAGTAAACAACATAAAGCTCCGGGGCGAATCCTTTTTCCACTCCCAAACGGCAGCAGAAGAAACTGCTGTCCCTTTACATCCAACCCCTTCTTTATACTTCCGTCCTCATTAAGAAACCTGCTGGGGGAGAACTCGAGTGGGTTCTCCCAATATTTTGGGTCCCTTCCCATAGCCCACACATTAACTAAGAACTCCGTGTCTGCAGGAATGTGATAACCCGCAACAGTGCAGTCTTGGGATGATTGTCTACTGAGTACAGTAAAGCCGGGGTGAAGTCTTGGGTCCCTTCCCATAGCCCACACATTAACTAAGATCTCTGTGTTTGGGTATATGGGGGCATTAGTATTTAGGTATTTGCTATGAGTTGTACTAGACTCATTAAGGCTTGAATCAGATTAAGGAAAGTATGTGAAAAAGAAAATTGGGAGGAAAAAGAGAGAAATAAAATGTGAAGGGCAATACAAGAAACAAGTTCAAACCCAATAAAGTTACTCGCTTCTTCAAATTTATTTTTCTATCATAGAAAAAATAAAGAATTCGAACATATAACAGTTTTAAGTAATTTCTACTTGTTAGTGAACTCGGTTGTGTTTGTTACTAAGTTCAGATCAGTCAGTTACTAAGTTCAGTTAGCTTCAACCGATCATTTCTGTTTAAAACCAATCTCTCAAGTTAGTTATAGGTATCAACAACTACGTATATAAAAACTACAGAAGTCTCATGATATTACAACAGAGAAATAAGAACCAGTAGCATTACTCTGTTTTTCTCTTACTCTGTTTTCTCTTTCTCCTTGTTTTTGTTGCTCCATTTCTTCAAACATGGTATCAGAGCAGGCCATAGCTTAGTTATCTGCCATGGAAGAAACCTCAAGAACCACTAGTTTTCTCCCAATTTCCTTTCCCCATCCATTCTCATCCAAACTAGACAATCATAACTTTTTGGTTTGGCGAAAACAGATACTCACCACATTAAGAGGCCATAAGCTGCAGCACTTCGTTTCTGAAACTTCAGCTCTACCCTCCGAGTTTCTCTCCTCAGACGCCCAAAATCATGTAAATCCCAAGTTCCAGGATTGGGAACAACAAGATCAGCTTATTATGTCTTGGCTTCTTGCATCTATATCTGATGCTCTTCTCACTCGAATGGTGAATTGTGACACTTCAGCCCAGGTATGGAAAACCCTTGAACTATACTTTGCTACTCAAGTAATAGCCAAAGTAACTCAATTCAAAACGCAATTGCACAACACCAAGAAGGGGGACTTGTCTATAACTGATTACCTCCTTAAGATCATAAATGTAGTTGATCTTCTTGCCCAGGTTGGCCACAAGATTTCTGTCAAAGATCACATAGATGCAATTTTTGAAGGTCTCCCTCAAGATTATGAAACCTTCATCATCTCTGTCAATTCCAAACTTGATCCATACACAGTTGAGGAAATTGAAACCCTTCTTCTTGCTCAAGAAAGCCGTATTGAGAAAAATATCAAGATTGCAGATCTTTCCACTCCTAGCTTGGCCCATCTCATCACAACCAATAGCTCTCCACACTTTACTCAAAATGGTTCTCCACATTTCAACTACAGAGCTGGTACTAGAAACTCAAATTTCCATCCACCTACACATTTTGGAAATGGAATGCAACACTTCCATGGGAACTTCACTCAACGAGGAAGAGGACGCCATGGTCGAGGCTCCTAGAAAGGCAACAACAAACCTCAATGTCAACTTTGTGGAAGAAGTGGTCATGTTGTCATGCAGTGCTACTACCGATTTGATCAATCTTTTACAGGGCCCTCACAACTTCAAGGAAATCGTCCACAAGGAAACATGGCTCATCTTCAGCAACAACTATCTGAAATTTTTTTCCCAGGAACCTCATCTCCATCAGTAAGACCAAAACACCAGAAATGATCCAAGACAACAACTGGTACCCGGATTCTAGAGCCACTCATCACCTTACACCAAATCTCAACAATCTCCTGACCAAATCACAGTTTCCTTCATCAGACGAAGTCTTCGTGGGAAATGGTAAGGGTCTCCCTATTCATCACATTGGTCACACCTCATTTTCATCTTCATTCATTCCCTCTAAAACACTTGCCTTAAAACAACTTCTCCATGTACTAGAAATTACAAAAAATCTTCTTAGTGTTTCTAAGTTTGCTGTTGATAATCATGTATTCTTTGAATTTCATCCTACCTCTTGTTTTGTCAAGGATCTTGCCACCCAGACAGTCCTCATGCATGGCCAACTTAAGGGAGGATTATATGTGTTTGATAACACACAACTGAAACTCCCACTTCAACATCCAACTCCCTGCCTTCACAGTGCAAAAACTTTCAACTCTTCATGCTTTGCTTCTGCAGCTCTCCCGTCCAAGAAACCAACAGTACCTGCTTCACCTACATCTCCCTTTGTATTGTGGCATAATAGACTTGGTCACCCTTCCTCACATATCGTTTCTCTTGTACTCAATAAATGTAATCTCCCTCATCTTAATAAAATTCCTTCTCTTATCTGTTCTGCTTGTTGCATGGGGAAAATTCTTAAGTCCCCATTCTTGCATTCAACATCCTCCTAAACCAAACCCTTAGAACTTATACATACTGACCTATAGGGGCCAGCCTCAACACCCTCCTCACATGGACATCGATACTATATTCACTTCATTGATGCCTACTCCCGATTCACTTGGATTTACATGCTTAAACATAAGTCTGCAGCATTTTAAGTCTTTCTTCACTTCAAGTCTCAAGTTGAACTTCAATTAGGCCACAAGATCAAAGCTGTGCAATCTGATTGGGGTGGCGAATATCGTTCATTCACTCAATACCTTACCTCCAATGGAATTATCCACCGTATTTCATGTCCTTACACTCACGAACAAAATGGACTTGCTGAACGTAAACACCGACACATTGTTGAACATGGCCTTGCCCTTCTTGCTCAAGCCTCTCTTCCCTTTAAATACTGGGATGAAGCATTTCGCACCAATGTTTATCTCATTAATCGATTGCCTACTCCAGTCTTGAAAAACAAATCTCCCTTAGAAGTTCTCTTCCACCAAAAACCATCATAATTCAGCTCAAAGTCTTTGGCTGCATGTGCTACCCCAACCTTCAGCCCTTCAACCACCACAAGCTACAATTTAGGTCCATTCCCTGCACATTCCTTGGATATAGTCTCAACCACAAGGGCTATAAATGTCTCAACCCTAATGGTAACATATTGATTTCCCGTGATGTTATCTTTGATGAACATGCCTTCCCATTTGCCCAGCTGCACTCCCAAAAACAGAAAACTTCTTCTTTCAGCTCTTCATCCACCTCCCTTCCCTATCAAACCTCTTTCCCACTAATGGTTCTCCCTTCTTCAACATCTTGTTCAACCTCTTCTCCAACCAACCCACCAATATCTCTTGCCACCTCTAACCACAACGTAGCATCACATCCTCCACCATCCTCTGCCTCTCCTCTTCCCACCCATCATATGATCACTCGATCCAAAAATGGCATCTTTAAACCAAAGGCCTATCTCATTTCTACCATTCCCACTTCAGTCCATGAAGCCCTCCAACTTAGCCATTGGAAACAGGCCATGACTGATGAATATCTCACTCTCCTCCGAAACAACACTTGGAATCTTGTCCCTCCTCCCACTGATCGCAAATTGATCGGCTGCAAATGGGTGTTCAAAGTTAAGGAGAATCCCAATGAAACTATAAACAAATACAAGGCCCGTTTAGTTGCTAAGGGTTTTCATCAGGTTGCTGGATTTGACTTTAATGAAACCTTTAGCCCGGTTGTCAAACCGACTACCATTCGCATTGTTCTCACTATTGCCTTAATCTACAATGGAAAGTTCAACAACTAGATGTCAATAACGCCTTTCTCAATGGCGACCTACATGAAGAAATATTCATGCATCAACCTGAAGGCTTTATCGACCCTCTCAACCTGAACTATGTTTGCAAGCTAAATAAATCTCTTTATGACCTCAAACAGGCCCCTAAAGCTTGGTTCGAAAAGCTACATCAAGCACTTGGCACTCTTGGTTCCTCATCCACTAAATCAAATCAATCCCTATTTATCAACATCACACCTACTCACTCCACTTACATTCTAGTATATGCGGATGATATTCTTATCACAGGCAGCAATGATCAGTTTGTTCAACATGTGATCACTCAGCTCAACAACCAATTTGCTCTCAAAGATCTTGGAGATATTGATTACTTTCTGGGTATTCAAGTCAAGCATACATCTGTTGGAATGCACTTGTCACAGGCCAAGTATATCTCCAATCTACTTCAAAAAACCAAGATGCTTCATGGAAAGCCGATTCCCACACCTATGGTATCTAACCAGTCCCTATCCAACTCTGGAAGTGCTCCATTCAGCAACACTCAACTCTATAGAAGCACTGTTGCTGCCCTCCAATATGCCACCATCACACGTCCATATATCACCTATAGTGTCAACCGAGTTTGCCAATTCATGCAAGCTCCTCTGACTGCTCATTGGAAGGCTGTCAAGAGAATTCTACGCTACCTGGCTGGCACTCTTCACCATGGACTCCATCTTCAGTGCAGCTCCAACTCACACTTCAACTTGATAGGCTTTTGTGATGCAGAATTGGCCATCAGATGTTGATGATCGCCACTCCACATCGGGATATTGCCTTTTTCATGGTCCAAACTTGGTTTCCTGGCACTCCCGAAAGCAACACACAGTCTCTAAGTCTTCCACCGAGGCAGAATATCGGAGTGTAGCTACCTTAGTTGCTGAAATTTCTTGGCTGCAGTCTCTCCTCAAAGAATTAAACATATCTTCCTCCACAATTCCGGTTATTTTGTGTGACAACCTCAGCACAGTGTACCTCTCGGCTAATCCCGTTCTTCATGCTCGGACTAAGCATATCGAAATTGATCTTTATTTTGTTCGAGAAAAAGTTCTTCAGAAACAAATCCAAATCCATCATGTACCTTCCTCTGATCAGCTAGCAGATGTCTTCACTAAGGCAATTCCCAACTCCAGATTCCTCACCATACGTGCCAAACTCAGTGTCAACCAAAGTCCACCCTGAGTTTGAGGGGGGCTGTTAGTGAACTCAGTTGTGTTTGTTACTAAGTTCAGATCAGTGAATTACTAAGTTCAGTTAGTTTCAACTGATCATTTCTGTTTAAAACCAATCTCTCAAGTTAGTTATAGGTATCAACAACTACGTATATAAAAACTACAGAAGTGTAATGATATTACAACAGAGAAATAAGAACCAGTAGCATTACTCTGTTTTTCTCTTACTCTGTTTTCTCTTTCTCCTCGTTTCTGTTACTCCATTTCTTCAAACACTACTATATTTTATTTTTCGTCATATTTTTCATAGTAAATCAAACAAGAGAATTTCATGTTTCTTCCTATCTTATTTCCTTTCCATAATATAGGCAATTCAAACTCAAGCTAAAAGTTGGCATTGACATAATATTGAGGATGAATTAGCCTAACAAACATGAAAATAGTTCCTAAAGGCTCCATCAGTGTAGCATGTGCTGCATAAGTTATATGCTAATTGTTAATGGAGTTCTTTGGGTAACTAGGGGAGTTGGGGATTAGAGAGTTACTCAATGACCAGTTAGGTATAATAATAAGAGAATTCTCTATATATGCAAGTCAGAGTTTAGCCATTGAGGCAAAGATCGTAACCTTTTTAGAGAGTTCATTGCAAGCAAAAGCTTTAGGCCTCTCCAATCTCCTATTAGAAGTAGCTTCTACCATTGTAATATCACGGATGACCAAGAAAAAAAAGAGAACCCTAGAAGTTTGAGGGGTCATAACTCCATATTATTGATATTAGATCAGAATTGATATGGCCATTTTGTTAGGTTCATTGCTGAAGCAATTGGGCAGGGAGTGTTAGCAAAGCATGGAGTAAGACATTCGGTTTCTTCTATAAGAGATTTTTTACCTTATGGATATACAACTGCAAAAGAGCAATTAATTACTATATTTAAGGTCAGGCATTGTTAAAATTATTAGAGAAACATTGTATACAAAAATAAATTTCACATTGAACAACATATGCATTATTCTTTCTAGTACATTTTCCTTATTTTCCTCAAAGTGTTTCTCCCATTGAAGCTGGTTTTGAATGCCTAATTTCCCGACTGTACCTAGTTCAAACTCTTGTTGACAATTGTAAAATGTACAAGGTAGGAACAAAAAGAATAATAATAGAAAATGTCCATAAGGAAACTTACAAGAGTGAGATAGTAAAATTAGGTTGTCAGCATCAGAAATATCATCTAAGAACAACCTTCAACTCGCTCTGCACTTGCTCCCTAACATTCCACTGCACCCAGAATCATAGCCAAATTTCGGGTTATTAGTCATTACCTGTAATCAAGATGAAATACTAATCACTTGTACAAAATCCCCTAAACATAAAATACCTGCAACTCGTTTATCTCCTCATCTGTAAGCGAACGCTCCATGGACCAGTATGCTATCCGATAACATTGACTGGTCATTCCTTTCTTCTTGGTGAAATTGTCGATCAATTGCACCTGGAAGTCAAAAATGTATCTTATAGTTTAGAAAACTTCAGAATGGAGCTTCACTTTCAGGCACTAGGAAAATAGGGACTTTTTATGGCCACTGTTTCACTATAGATCAGATTGTTAACAATCATCTTGGAATATATGACAAATTTTGAATGAAAAATTGACTACGATCCTATTATATAGAGAATAGTAATTTCACAATTTTGACCTCTTTATAAACCTTCAATATATGAAACACTTTAAAAGAATATTAACTTCCAAAGCCTCTCTTTATCACAATTATATGTTTGGCATCAATGAATCAGAGTGGAGGTCTTCATAAGTCCCCCATCTGCAGTCCTCCCACTCATATTAGCATATCCAATTCCTGATGGCATTTAAAGCTATGAAGGAAGAACATGTTATTTCCTATACGGACACAGCAGCTCTGCAACCTATGAAAAATTATGCAGGGGACCCAGAACATGTTAGCATATCCACCCTCACAAAGGAGAAAAGATACTGGATGCTCCCAGAGACTATTCAGGTTGTCAATGACCAGATTTTCTAAGCTTGGCTTTGTGCAAACTGGATCTATTATTGCAACTGATGGTAGATAGAAAAGAAGAGAGAGGATCTCTTTTATGAGCAGCTTCAGAGGATGGAATTGGTCCATAACTGCCTCAGTAGCTTCATGACAACAATATTATTTTCATAGAAAGTCCAAGAACTAAAAAGTGAAATAAAACTAGGGGTGTGTAAAAAACCGATTAAATGGACAAAAATGATAGAACTGAGCCAAACTGGCCTAAACCAATCAATTTTTAAAGATTTTTCAACAATTTCGGTTTTCTAAAAGAAACCGAAGTATGCCATTTAGAAAACAAATAATAAACCAAACCAAACCAAAAGTTATATACATTCACCTAAAATATACAATAACCATTGGTTACGTTATTAATTTGGTGCACTTCTTTCACACTCGATAGAATCCCAAACCAAACTTAGTATGATAAGCATAGACTATAACAATAGTTATTCATTCGGCTGTGTTACAATAATATGATTTGAAATGAGTTACAATGATGTAATTTGAGCAAACTCTAAAGCAACTTCTTGTAATAAACTATTTTAAGCTTTTTGACCAACAATGTCCTATTATGAGCTTTTTGGTTTTGACCCAAATTGATTAAAAAAAAAAAAAAATCACTTTATTTGTTGACCGAAATATAGTAAATTAACTTACATCAATTATTGTTATTAAACTGAACTGAACCGATCAGTTCCCTCTTTAAGTTCAATTAGTCTGGTTCCTAATACATAAAACCGATTAGGCCGGTTTGGGTTCCTAATACATAAAACCAATTAGACTGGTTTGGTTTTATTTTAAAGTTCGAAACTAAACAAACCAAACCCTGAACACCCCTAATTAAAACACAAATTGGTTCGGTGCTTTCAGTGTAACTATACAAATGGTTAGGAAAATTCTACCAAGTGAACCATGAAGAGATCTATAGCTAATGAACAATTTACAAGAAGAAACATAAAAAGGCATACCTCCTGGACAAGATCTCCAGCAACTCCTCTTACAACCTCACATAGCAGGTATCCCAAACAGAACCATTGCTAGCCATTCCAATCCAAGCCCAAAAGCCCAAGCAACATTACCTGTTTTCCCACTTTTCTTTAATATTTCTTACTGTCACCCCACAACCTAAAACTTCCAACCATTTCTCCTGATAAATTATCAATGGATGTTGCTTAGTGAGATCATAGCAGTTCCGCCAAAAAACTATAGGCAATAATTGTCAAATAATAAGTTAATACAAAACTATTCAAATTAAAACCATTCATTTGGAAATATCAATGTAATGGCATAATGGTTTCACAATTCAATGGCAGTAAAAGGATAATGGTTTGCTACTTCAAGTAGATAATCATACAATACAATTTCATTGAGGCATTACAGAAATGCTAGTCCAGGGATTTGAAACTTTCTTCTCTGATACATTCCAACTCATGTTCTGAAGTTAAAAATTTCTATCATAAGGTTCACATATTGTGAATTTAGAGTGGAAAACAAGAGTCAAATATGATTATGTAACTAAAAATAAAAGAGAAATCAGGAAAAATAAATAAATTCCTAAAGTTGAATCTAAAACCAATCTTGACTAATGATGGCTTCTAACAACCCCTACTCAAGTGACTTGTTACAACCCCTTTCCATGTGGCCCAGTTTTGGCTCATGGCCCTGGGAAGTGCTTTTTAGCAGCCCTTGGAGGAACTACCTAGTACTTACTCTTTAGTCTTTTCCATAGATTTTCTGAACAGTTAGTCCTAAAATAGAAAGTTAATACTGGTAAATTTATGAAAATTCAAAGAAAGGATATACACAGGACCCTAATTGTAGGTTCTTCTGCTGAAGAAACATAATCAAGGCACCTATTCTGAGAATGCATCTTTTACAACCTACAAGAAAAAACATTTACTTCTTGAAAAAGTAGCCTGACTTTTCAAGGGATCACTTCAATAAAAATCTCAAGAAAATTGTATTATAAACTGGCCTCATGATCACTGAACCAGCTGCATACTGAACACTAAGACCAATTAAAAAGGTATTCTCCCTTCTAAAAACTCTCTTTAACTCGCCCAATCCTGTTCACACAAACACACAAGTTGCATTCAATGTAGCTATGTCACTATGAATTCCTTCATTTTCCTAGAGTTTCTCATTTGGTCAACCAACACATTTAGATAGCAGGTTCAGTGTAACCATGCAAGCAGAACAGGAGCACCAATGCTCATGGTTAACACAATAATGTAGTAATTGGATCCCTGAGGTTAGCTTGTAAAAAGAACTTTTACTGCCAGATTTGGGGACATGGCTCTTCTCTGATGCTATAATCGTGTTTGTTAGCGATGAAGACAAGTGGCAATCACCTGTGAAAGGTTAACAAATGCATAGAGATTGGACTCTTAAAGCCCAAATTATGATTTGGCACACTTTGGATGATAATAGGCCCAGTCGGGATTTTATATACTTCAATGTGGATTTCAGTCTAAGTTTTGTTTATGAGTCTAGTCAAAGGATCACAAGTGTTCTTATTTCCAAAATCATTAATGCTTTACATTTTCAAGAGTCTTTCAATTTTTTTTATCAGTTCACATTGTTGATTTTCCAACTTCATTAGTATTGCCATTAGCTCCAAAAGAGTCTAAGGTCTAGAGTTATAGTGTATAAAGTTGGTTCATTTATCTCATACAAAACCTTCCAACTTTCAATGTAATCAATCAGGTGCAGCCTCCAGTTTGAATGATCACAGGTTGTCTCCACGAGAACCAATCAGATGACACCTTATTATGAACCAATCGTACTGTGATAGTTCAACTTGTTTGCGTGATGCAAACTGAACTTAAGTGTGAAGCCTAAGATTTGGAAGTGATCCCTAGAGTCCCAACATGTTTTCTTTTACCTTTCTGTTCGGCATCAATTTTGGCATCAGAGCAAGCTGAGATCATGATTACAAGACCTAGCAGGAGTTTCAAAATAGATTTATCTAATAGTCAACATGATGAGATACTATGTGGTGATGGAACAGCTTGATAGCCTGCATATTCAACTAAGCAACATTGAGACACAAATATCTCAGCCCACTAATGATTTAGCACGTGTTGTGCAAGGAGAATTATCTCAAATTAATAACAACAAAAACTTGGAGGAACATCGGACATGCACCACAATATCCTATATCTGAATGGGCTAGAGGACTACCTGAAACAAGGTGCAAACCTTGTGAAACTGCTGAAGATATCACAAGGAAAGTAAAAGGAGAAGTTCTAATTTGAAGGGCAATGCTACTCAATTTCTTGATTGGCTAGCTACAATTGAGGACTGTTTTGATTGGTATGTATGAATGATGAACAGAGAGAGTGGTTTACTAAAATGAAACTAATAGGCTTAGCAAAAGATTAGTGGACAGATGTTGAAAGAGATACTAGGAAGATGGGAAGATGAGGCTACCACCTGTCAGCACATGGCAGGAGATGAAGGATAAGCTATGTGAAAAATACATGCAGGATCAATTATTGTAATAAGTTATGTAATCACCTCATTACTATGAATCAGAACAACATGTCTGTTGCAGAGACCAAAGTACATGCAAAGATATCATGAGCTAAAGACTTGGAGTCAAATAGTAGAAGATCCAAGGGCAAACTCTTGCATGATTCAAAGCTGGATTGAGACCTAAAATGAGAAGAGAGTTGATGCATCAGCCATTATACAGCCTAGAACATTTTTTTTTTTTTTTTATGATAAGTCAAAGGAAATGCATTAATAAATAGGCAAAAAGCCACAAAGCATACAGGGGGTATACAAGGCGGCTAGGGCCTCAAAAAACAAAGATAAAAAGAATCGCCTCCCCTTAAGTGGATGCTACCCACTCCAGGAAGCCTATAAGAGAGAAAGTCTCCTCACCTAAATACAATTTGGCCCAACTCTACAAATTACAGACAAAAAAATTCTTTAACTTCTGAATATTCAACACACCCCCCCTAAAAGCTAATCTATTCCTCTCCTTCCATACCGTCCAAAAAATACACAACGGAATGGAATCCCAAACCTTTTTCCTTTTCTTTCCCACAAAGGAGCCCCTCCAGCTAATTAAGACCTCCTTTACAGTTTCTGGAAAGACCCATTTAACATCTATTAACCCAAGGACAATATCCCACAAAGCTCTAACCACTATACAATGTATAAGGATATGATTTACATTTTCTTCTTCACACCCACACAAAAAACAACAATTCGGAAGTTGCACCCCTCTTCTTTGTAGTCTATCCAGAGTAAGCACCTTCCCCCACGTCGCCTCCCAAGCAAAGAAGGCGACTTTAGTTGGCACCCTAGCCACCCAAATACTTCTTGAAGGAAAGCCGGTTTCATTAGGATTGGTCAACAAGCTATAAGCTTCCTTGACCCTGAACTGACCATTCTTCCTTGCCTCCAAAAAACTAAGTCTTCCTTCAAAGAAGGCCTATGACCCCTCAGCACATGGAGCAAATCCCCAATCATATCTAGCTCCCAATCATTGAAGTCCCTCAAAAAATTTAGGTTCCAACCTCCTTGACCAGAATTTTGGTCCCACATTTCTTCAACCGTTGAACTCCTTTGAACGACCATGACGAAGAGATGAGGAAAGCAATGGGACAGCGCTGTATCAATACACCAAACATCTATCCACAATTTGATCTTGGTGCCCTTCCCAGCTCGGAATATCATGTTATCCCAACACCAATTTGATTCTTTCCAAATCTCCTTTCAAACCCCTACTCCAACCGCCCCATTAGCCTTCTTTGGCCTCCATCCAAGACCCTTTTGCCCATACTTCACCGTAATCACTTGCTTCCAAAGATTATCTTTGTCACAAGCATACCTCCATATCCACTTTCCAAGCAACGCTTTGTTCAACATGGCTAGCTTCCTAAGGCCTAGCCCACCCTTTTCCTTGTCTGTACAAACCATCTCCCAATTAACTAGATGAATTTTCCCCTCCAGATTTCCCCCTCCCCATAGGAAGTCCCTTTGCACTTTCTCTAGCCTTCTAGCAACAATCTTGGGCATTCTGAAAATAGACATTTGATAGATTGGCATGCTAGCCAAGTACTTTTTATTAAAGTGATTCTTCCCCCTTTGGAGATATATTACCGTTTCCAAAGCGCAGGTCTCCTCCTTACTCTCTCTTCCACCCCATCCCACATATAAGGAGCTCTATTAGGAGCCCTTAGAGGAAGTCCCAAATACTGAGAGGGTAAGGACCCCACCCTACAGCCTAACTCAACAGCCAACTCTTCAATCTCCTCCACCTCTCCAACTGGAATAATTTCACTTTTGGCTAAGTTAATCCTTAGACCTAAAGCTGCTTCAAACCAGAGTAAAATCCAATTTAAGTGAGTTAGATGCTCCCTACTAGCCTCACAAAACACAATTGTGTCATCAGCAACAAATAAATGGGAGATGTTCAAAAAGGATCTACTGCCACCCTTAATGTTACACCCTGATAAAAATCCCCCCTCCACGGCTCTCCTAATAAGAACATCCAGCACTTCCATTCCCATAACAAAGAGATAAGGAGATAGGGGATCTCCTTGTCTAAGGCCCTTAGTGCTAGGGAAGAAGCCAGCAGGCACCCTATTAACCAAAACTGAGAATTTGGTTGAAGACAAGCAACTCCACATCCACCCCAACCACTAGACCCAAAGCCCATCTTTTGCAAAACCTTCAACAAAAACTTCCAATTGATGTTGTCATAAGCTTTTTCTATGTCCAATTTGCAAATAAGACCCTTTTCGTTTCGTTTCCGCTACGAGTCTATCACTTCATTTGCAATTAAAGAAGCGTCAAGAATTTGTCTTCCCATCACAAAGGCATTTTGAGAAGTGGAGACCACCTTTCCAACCACTTTCTAAGCCTGTTAGCTAGCACTTTAGCCAATAACTTATAAAGCCCCCCCATAAGACTAATAGGTCTAAAATCTCCAAAGTCCTCAGCCCCACTTTTCTTGGGAATCAAAACCAGAAAAGTCTTATTGAGGCTCTTGAGGAAAGAGCTATGCTCGTGGAATTCCTTAAACATTTCTAGGATCTCCTCTTTAACAAAATCCCAACAACTTTGCCAAAAAGCCATAGTAAAGCCATCCGGACCAGGGGCTTTATCCCCATTCATCTCCATCAAAGCCGTATGAACTTCATCCTCTGTAAAAAGACTCTCCAGATTCTCTGCTTCTTATTGACTGATTTGATCAAGCTGAAGCCTCCCAATGTCCGCCTTCCACCCCGTATCTTCTTATAGCAGCTAATGAAAAGCATTAGCAATTCCTTCCCTAATCTCTGCTCCTCTGAAAGCCATTCCCCATTGATCTTAATTATGTCCAAAGAATTGTTTCTACGATGAGCGTTTGCCATACGATGGAAGAAACCCATGTTTCTATCCCCCTCCCTCAGCCAGATCTCCCTTGAAAGCTATTATATAGCCTAGAACATGCTTTTCAATTTGCATTAGATATGGAGGAGTACTTGGGATGTGAGTTTCATCCATAGAACCAGTGCAGAGAAGGTTCACTGATGTAGGTTGCAGTGCAAGAATAGGCCAATTCAAGCCATTTATCCAACCTACAAGGTCTAAGTTGCATTCTTCTAATGCCGTTAATCCTAAGGGTAAGGTTAATAGGTGTTTTAAGTGTCAACAACCTGGCCAAATAACCTAAATTGTCCAAAGAACAATTTGTACATCAGAATGGAGCATGAAGAAGAACAAGAACAACAAAAAGATGAAGTAACTAAAATTCATTTGATTATAGAGCCTATGATCCTGATGACTATAGATGTTGCTCAAAAAGAACTACCATAGATGTTGCTCGAAAAGACCTACCCTAGATGTTGCTCAAAAACTTTCCTCTCTGCACAACATTCAGCATGCTTATAGATTTTATGGCAAGGCCTCAATTGCCTAATCTTCCAGCCTATCATATGAATCCAAGTGAGCATGAAGCACTAAAAGGACAAGTGGAGTAGCTGTTGTCCAAGGGAACTATTCATGAAAGTTTAAGCCCTCATACTATCCCTGCCTTGCTAACACAAAAAAAAAAAGATAGTAGTTGGCAGTCACACTACTAACAAGATAGCCATCAAGTATCAGTTTTCTATCCCTTGATTCAATCATATGTTAGATATGACATGATGGCTGGCTCTTGCATATTTTCAAAGATGGATTTAAAGAGTGGATATCATCAAATAAGCAGTATATTGGAAAATGAATGGAAGACGGACTTTAAAACAAAAGATGGCCTCTATGAGTGGCTAGTCATGCCTTTTGGCCTTTCAAATGCCCCTAGCACATTCATGTGCTTCATAAATCAAGCACTTCAGCCATTTATTGAAAAGTTCCTAGTTGTTTACTTTGATGACATCTTAATTACAGCAAGACCAAAGGAGATCACATCTCCCATCTATGGCAAGTTATGACAGTTGTTCGCCAAGAAAAGCTCTACATAAATTTCAAGAAATGCTCTTTCATGATCTCAGCAGTAGTATTCTTAGGCTTGTTGTTTTGGCAAAAGGATTGGAAGTATGAATGAAGTAAAAGCCATCCTAATTCCCAACACATCACAACAAGTACAAAGTTACCATGGGCTAGAAAAGTTCCATGGACATTTCATCATAAGTTTCAGCAATGTTACAACCCCTATAATTTATTGTATGAAGAAAAATCAGTTGAATTGGACCAAGGCAATATCACAGGCTTTCAAAGAAATTGAGAAAATGTTAATTGAAGCACTGGTTTTGTAGCTTCCAAATTTTCCGGGAGGTGTTAGAAGCGGCATGCAATGCATCAAATATAAGAGTTAGAGGTGTCCCTACTGCATTTCTCAGCAAAAAGCTTAATGAAGCAAAGCAGAAATATTGTACCTATGACAAAGAATTCTTTGCAGTGGCTCTTAGCAAATTGGCATACACTCTTTCTTCTATTGCTGTACAAGTTGTTGGATTTGACTCATTCAAGAGACCTTATCCTTCTTCCAAAGATTTTAGCACTATATGCGTTGCTTTAGTGCCTGGAAATTCGGGAGAATATGGTGATTTTTTACATGATTGATATTGCTTCAAAGGGACTCGGCTTTGCTTACCCAAAACATCATTTCGTCATGCTGGAGAAACAACTGGTCATTTTGGAAGAGATAAAACCATTACAATGGTGGAAAATCATTTTTATTGACCAAGTCTGAAAAAAGATGTGGCTAAGAATGTCTCCAAACATCAAACCTACACATTATCAAAGAGGCAAAGGAAGAATACAGGTCTATACATGCCACTTTTGTGCCACATGAGCCATGGCTAGACCTATGCATGGATTTTGTCCCTGGTTTGCCGAAAACTATCAGAGACATGATTGCATACTTGTAGTGACAAATCATTACTCCAAGATGGTACAATTTATCCCATGCTTAAGGACTAAAGATGTTGCCTAATTGTTAAACTCTTCTTCAAGGAATACCTATCAAAAAAAAAAAAAAAACTCTTCTTCAGGGAAATTGTTCGCCTTCATGATTTTCCTAAACTGGATGGTAGGTCCATGAGTTACTTCTGATGAACTTTATGGAAAATACTGAATGCCAAACTAAAGTTTTCTTTTGCTTTTCACCCTCAAACAGATGGCCAAATAGAAGTTGTTAATTGAAGCTTGGATCATTTACTTCACTGCCTAGCTGGAGATCAGATCAATGGCGGAATTTGCAAATAATAGCTCCCTGAACAGGTCTATTAGTCACAGTCCTTTTGAGATTGTGACTAAATCACTTCCTAGAAAGCCTATGGATTTCATTCCTTTAACAATGGATGCATGACCTAGCATTGAAGCCGATGCTTTTAGTGAGCATATAGATGACATACATTATCATGTTCAATGAAAATTGTTTTCATCAATGAAATTATAAGTCATATGATTACATGTTTTTCCTGCTTGCCCATCAAATAAATAAATAAGTCATACAATGATGTGAAAAGAAAATTTGCTGAACTTATTGAAGGTAATATGGTTATTGTGTGAATAAGGCCTGAACAATATCCTAGAGGTGCCTATAAGAAACTCCACTCAAAGAAAGTTGGTCCCTATAAAATTCTCAGGAAAAAAAGTCCCAACGCTTATGTACTTGACTTGCCAGAAAATATGGGCATTAATAAGATCTCTAATCTTGAAGACCACACCCTTTATGCTAATCCTAAAGCTGCTACATCAATTAATGGTCCAAATGGTCATCTTCTACCAGCCCCTTGATTGAAAGAGAAGATTGAAAAGTTGTTAATCACTAAATTGTTTCAACCAGAAGAGGAGGTTATCAAAAGTATCTTGTGAAATGGAGAGAAAGACCACTTTGAGATTGTATGTGGATCACAAGCAATGAATTTCAGTAGTTGAATTGTGATCTTTATGAGAAATTTCATGCCTTTAACTTGTCAAGGTTGAGTTTTCCAAAGGGCGTGGGGGGAGTGTTCTTATTTCCAAAGTCATTAATGCTTTATATTTGCAAGTGCCTTTTAATTTTTATTTATCAATTCAAGTTTCTGATTTCTCAGCTTTATTATTACTGTGATTGGTTCCAAAGAGTGTTAGGGGTCTTAAGAGTCTTAGGGGTCTTAGGGTTGTATTTACAAAGCTGATCACTCTATCTTCTAAAAGGATTGTGAAACCAAGGTTTGGTTAATCTTGATTTTGATGATAACAAAACAAGGTTTAGAACTAATGATTATATTTCAAGTGTGATTAGGCAAGACGATTTCCAAAGTGGCAATCACAAAGACAAATCAAGTCAAGGAGAAATCATGAAGAAGAAGACCACCTCAAAGAGAAGTGTTTTTTAAGACCCAAGTTTCATAAGATCTCTTTATAAGGTTGTTGGTGCACTAGGATTTTCATGCATTACATTCTTTACTTATGCACCAAAATCATCAAGAGTTATTTTGTTTTAAATATTTTAAAAATTGGATGATTTCATGTTTTCAACTAAAACCTTGTGTTAAATGTTTTTCAAACTTGTTTTAAAAGGTTTTAAGTTGAAAAAACTTGGTTGTTGAGCCAAAAACGGCTCAATCGGTTGAACTGGATGAGGAACTGGTCGACCGCCAACTCAACCGGTCTAAGTCTGGGTCAACCCCTAGCTCAATCGGTCGAGGTCCAGGTCGACCCCCAGCTCAATCGATCGAGGGTGTAAAAAACTTTCTCTTTCTTCCAGAACGGTTGTTTAACCGGTCAAGGTTGAACCTCAACCGGTTGAGGTCTGATTGAGGTTCGGTCGAGGTCCAACAGTTACCTGCCAAGTATTAAATGCTAACGGCTAGTCAACCAGTCGACCCCTAGCTCGACCGGTCGAACCCCCAACGGCTAGTTTGGCTTTTTTCTTTTATAAAAAGGTTCTAATCTTCATTGTTTCAAGAGTTTAACCTTCCCAAACCTTTCTTGAATATATTTGAGCCTTGGAAGAGTGTTTTTGAGTGCATCATTATTCTAAAACTTGCATATCCTTAGTGCACCTTTCAATCCTAGTTTTCTTGTATCATTTGAGCTTAAAATTTTTGTACTAGGATTTTGTAAAATCATTTATTTGTAAATCTTTGAGAGGAAGTTTCTCAAGTGTGGGGTATCACTTGAGGGGTTGTTCAAGATTGGGATATCTCTTGAGAAGTGTAAAGGGTGCTTGGAGCCAAAAGTCCAAGAGGGTGAATTGAAACCATAATCCAATTATATTACTTGAAAGCTTGGTTTGGAAGCCTCGAATTAGTGGAATCTCAAGCTTGGGATTGAAGCTAGAGGAGAGTGGATGTAGGCCGGGTTGCGCCAAACCACTATAAAATCTTGTGTTTGCATTCTCTCTTCTCTACTCTTTTAATTTATATGCAATTGTCTTTACATTGTTTATTATATACTTGCATATAATTGTCTCTTACATTCACATAGTTTAAATTTGCAAAAAGAGACCATCACCCTATTCACCCCCCCTCTAGGGTGATTACCATAGGTTGGGTTCTCCTAATTTTTCTAACAAGGATCAATGAATGAAAACACAAAACCTTCCAGCTTTCATTGTTTTCTTTTTCGTGTGATGAAAATTAAACCTATATGCGAAGCCTAAGGTTTTTGGAAGTAATTCCTAGACTCCCATCATTTTTTCTGGTACTTTTCTGTTCTGCATCAGTTAGGGCATGAAGCACAATGCATCAAATATGTAAGAGCAACTAAAGTGTACATATCATTCACTACAAGGAACAGGGAAAGGAAAACATTCAATCCATAAAAGTGTTGCCAACATTCCATCTGCTGGCAAATAGTCATTGGCATGTTGCCATTTGACATGGACATGCGTTCTGGAAAAAGATACTCCTCAAAGCAAGAATTTTTTAATTACTGTGTGGAACATCAGTGTTTGTGTATGCCCACTAGCATGTGTGTATGTATGCTTATGAATTTCTCCTTCAATAGTGACACTAAAAAATGTTGCCATAAAATAAAATACAAAAATGTCTTTAAGTCATAAATATACATTGAAGAAAGCAATGCCTTCATAATAGGTCCTATAAGTCCAAAATAAAAGGACATAATGCATCCTCTTTTTCACATTTGGCGACAACAAAGAGCCCCACACCCCCTCCCCACATCAGAGGAGTAAGAAAAACAAAGAAACTAAAAGAAAAGCAAAGGGTGACAACTAATTTTGTTTCTACTTTTATATTATTTTATCATCAACATTACTGTTATTACTGTTATTATCAGTCTATGAATCTTAGTGTCTAATAACATATGAAAGCCACACATGCCAGCAATGGAATAAACTGAAGTTCACATTTTTTAAATGATTTTTACCCTTTCTTACAAAAGGTAAAAACAGAAAAATGAAATGGAGCCTGTTTCTACTAAAATTAGTTCAAAAACAAAGTTTTAAAGAAATTCAAAATATATAGTGCTAAAATGTAACCACCAGCCAGATCAAAAGCACACCTAAAAATATATCTCAAGTTCAAATGATGGGTTGGTGAAAGGGAAATATGTATCAATCCAGCGCATTTCTACCTGCAAATTTCAACAGATTTAGCCCATGCAGATTCTATACAGTATATGGTAAACCCCAAGATGAAAACTACCTTTCTGATAGATTTCAGAAATTTCAATAATAATAGCACTCTTAAATGTTTCTTTAGGTAATTTGTCAATGATTCTTAACAAGTACCTTGAGAATCACAAATAATTCCCTATATTATTCTGGACTATCTTGATTTGACTTCTAAATGACCAACCTGTACTGCTTTTGCATAACATGAATTGCTTTCCCCACTTAAATTTATTATTTTATTATTTCATTATTTTTCCCCCCCTTTTACTTGCAGTATTTCCCAGATTTTGAATTATTAGACCTGGTAAATAATTCCTTAACCCATATTTCTCACTGCAGCATCAACTGATAGTATTAAGTTTGCATCTGATTAAGACAATCTCCTGATCCAAGTTTACCAAACAAGTGCTGCACCAAACCCTCAAGACATTTCTTTAAATCCTCAGCCGCATAAGACGTGCCATCCATTCCAGATGTCTCCCAATCACCTGGAAAGAAGACACGAACACCTTCCATCTGCATGATAAGTTATTGAACTGAAGAAAACATTAAGAAACTTGTTAATAGAAAACAATCATTGATCAAATCAGAGACAAGAAACCTAATGAAAAACAGGGTAGTGAGTTGAATCAATGGAATCTCTACGATAAACATCTCCAGTCACAAGGAAATGAGTGTGTCCCCTCCTCAACAGCTCTGCTTGATGAGCACTAGTGTGGCACCTCAAGACAGTTTGAGAGTCAATGTAGTATGTATCATTGTAACTCCTAGTGATGTGATCAGGAGGAACCAAGACATCATCAAAATTCTGCAAGAAGTAGAATTTCTGGCAAAAGAATTCACAGAAATATGGATAAGAATTTTGGAAGCAGACATTGACCAAAACTTCCATGCCTTATAAATAGGATCTATCTTGAGGATTTAGTAGGATGTTTTGTTGAAACTTAAATATCCAATCTTAATAAGGGGGAAACGGTGATGGCCAAGAGAATCGATTAAAAATAGAAGCACAACCATGAAGAACATTAACAAACAAGCTTTAAATCCAATAACTATTAGTTATTAGTTTGAATATGCTTGTGTAAAGAGAAAGAGAAAACCAGTGACCATTTAATCTTGTTTTGCAGAAAGGCTACAATGCTTTGGAGTTTGATTTCTCTCTTTGGGTGCAGTGGTTTTCATTCTTCGATTAAAAGGAATTTCTTGTTAGTATGTGCCTTTGTGGGTAAGAGAAGGGAGAAGTCTTGGAGGGTCGCCCCTTTATGCTTAATGTACTTATGGAATGAAAGAAACGAAAGAGCATTTAATGATATCAACAGTCCAACCAAGCTTTAAACATCCTTTTGTATACTCTTGTAAATTGAGCTGTTATAGAGGATCATACTTTGTCTATGTTTATTTTATGGAGTGGCCATATGTCTATTAGGGGAAGTTTTGTCTTCTTTGCCTAGTTTATTGGCAATCTGTTTGTATACTTCATGTGTACTGTTTTCGCCACTTCTAGGCACTTCTAATACAAGCTCTTATTTACCTAGCAAAAAAAAAAATAGTTTGAGTTTTAGCAGTAATAACCATTGAAGCCATAAATTTTAAGCCATTGAAAGTCAACATAAGCAAGCAAATGGCCGTGTTGATGACCTGGTATTATATGCATTAACAGCAAAAGTAATGTAGGGCATTCTATTCCGGATAAGCCTGAAGACTCGTGACACAAACTTTCAATTTTGAATGTTTATTTTGAAAAATAGATAAAATAATTAAAATTAGTTAATAATTTTGGAGATATAGATACAGAAATTGCATAACCAAACTCCAAATTCCAGACCAAAATGTAGCTCATTATCCAGTCATGCCATCACAAAACACCTCAAAGCTTCATGGCTTCTGGAAAGACTCTTTGATGCACACATCACAACCTAGATTCGGATTAGACCTCAACACACTACTGCAAAATATCTAGTCAGATTTGTGATCTCAAGTCAAGCCAAAGTTGATGCTAATTTGTTTTCTTCTTGCTTTGCCAAAGAATTTAGCTCCAAAGAGGTATGGAGCAAAAAGTACCTACCATGCCATATTCTAGATATCTCGGCAAAGAGAAAATAAAGAACCCTAAAAAAAAACCATATAATAATGAACCTCTCCAAGAAGTTTTGGAAATCCATAAACTTCATTGGTTCATTAGGTAATATGATGCAACATATCTCATTGGACCTAGGCCTTTAAATTGTAAAAAGTTTATGAATCATATGTTGCTCAGCTCTCTTTTCAATAATATGCAATTAGCGAACTACTCATATATTTTTGGCCTTTGGCTATTGTAATTATATTTTCTCATCATGAAATATGTGTGGTTCTTTCTCCCCTATTAAGTAAGTTCCCCTGTTCAACAATTCCCAACCAATAAGCTTCACAATGCATAAGTCATAGTGTCATACAAATAAATTAATTATCTTTCTTTCTCCTCCTAATATCTAGCTTCACATTTCATTCAGTAGTAATTTCAATTTATCAAAACTAGCAAATTTATTTTATCAAACACTTTACACTTTAACTATCCCCACAAACTAAAATCCATCAAAATAGGCATGTTCCAATGAGCCTACCTCTTGATACCATAGCGCAGGCTAAGAACTGTTACATGTAGCTGTGCTTAGAAGAAGTTATCTTGAATAGTAGTAGATCCTTCCAGTAGTTCATTGACAGTTTGGGAGGTAGGGGCACTTTCTGCTGCTTTTCTCCATTGTTGTTTCTTTCAATTTTGATGCCAAGAGTAACTTGTCGACTACAAGTGCACTTGGATTATATCCTCCTTTGTGTCCTTTTATAAATAGTATCTACTCATGACTAGTCAAAAGCAATAGCTGATAACATACATTTGCACCATATAAAGTCCAAGTTGTGAGTTTATAAGCTACCACTACTGCATAAAAGTTTGAGTGAAATATGCACTTGCTCTGTAATAATTTTCGGTTCCATTAAGCATTTGCAATGGACTTCTGATATTTTATCAATCATCTATTTTATGACATTGTTATATTTCATGATAAGACGTGCAGATCATGCTTTATAATTATGCTTGTAAGTACAAGACAAACATGGGGTTTATAACAATGACAATTTCTCATGCCTAAGAAGAAATTTTCATATTTTGGGTTCTTTATAAATATAATGGTGAGTTAGAAATAATTTGATAAATGCTATTTAGATTACTGAATATTATTTGAAGTGAAAAGTGTTCAATTAGTAGAAATTGCACTAGTCATGAGCCTGAAGATTATATTGAAGAACACAAAAGGGGGCACAACCCAAGTACGCTCAGAGAATACAAGCTGCAACTGAACACCTATAAGAGAGAAGAGCAGCAAATACTAAAATAGATAGCAAACAACCCCATGCATTAGATCCCACCTAAGCTCTCCATGAAATCCAAGAATTTCTACTCCTATTCAAACTATTTCCAAAAGCTTTTATTTTTAAAAAATTTTCCAATTACAAACTTATATTATTCTAATTAATTATTATCATTATGACAATTGTGTTTAACAAAAATTCATAAATATTATTTTTCTCCTGCAATACTATTAGAGAATTTTTACAATCTCCATCAATGCTAAGTACCAAAATAATGATAATAGTAGGTGTTGTAAATATATTCTTTGCTTGCCTACAACAAAGAAAAAAATTAAATAAATCAATTTAAAAGGACTAAAATAACTTGTAAGTGATTGAGAATGCTATGAATTATATTTTCCTAAGAGACAACATGTCCCTTTCAATCCTATGTTGTCTAATGTCCCTCTCAAAACATAAATTAACTTTCAATTTTTTTTTAAACAAAACAACTTTCCTGAATTTTTTCTCACTTGTATCATGATAGAGAAATATACACCCATACGATACATATCTGCAAGACTATCTTTGAATTTTTTGTACAAAAGCTAGGTCAAACAAACCTTTTCCTTAATAGACCATTGTAAGTACCATGCCTTTATTTTACCAAAGGAATTTCAAATTTGGAGTACGTCCAGAATACTGCATTTAAGAGTTGAATAACATTGGAGAGAATTGATAAACCTGGTAAACTGAATGCCTGTTCTGGACTTTTTTTTATATGTAAGTTTGGATAGAAGTTTGGATACTAGGCTCCCTACTTAGAACATCGTCGATGGAATAATTGGCAACATATGCAAATACCACTTTCATGGATTCTTAAATGTTAAAACGCTTAGGACAGGGAAAAAACCAACAGCAAAATAAATATAAACAGTAGCAAAATGTCAAGCACCAGTCATAGCAAGATAATACAAGTTCCAAATAGTGCAATGTATGGCTCAAAAAAGTGAAAAAAAAAAAAAAAAAAAAAAACATGCATACAATTTCTATTTTATTTCTTAATGGTCAAACCTCTTTTGTGGAGACTATTGGGCAAAGGTCGTCAAACTTATCAAATTTGTTTGAGTAATTGGCATCAAAATAATCATATATTGCATTCTTCAGAATTCCAATTGGGTGTTGATCCCTCCTGTGAAGCTGCATTCCAAGTTTCGACAAAATTGCATCCAGGACATTGTTTGTAGGATCATCCCTCACCACATCTACAAACCCCACAACCAAATATATCAAGCCAACCAAAAGAACTTGAAAAAGGTTCAGTACATGAATTCTAATTTTACCAAATATTCAGAATAGAATAACCCAAATAATTTTAAAAATACAAAGACTCCAAGTTGCATTTCACGCCCTGACGAAGTATCATCTGAGATATAGCTTAGTGAGTATAGTTTATTTTTTAAGGCTCTGCAAGCCAAGTTTATCAAGGCAATCAGCAAAATCCAAAAACTTGAGTACATCAATTCCAATCACATAGACTCACTCCTAGGTCTTCAAATTGAAAAAATAAAAATAAAAAATAAAAAAATAAAAAAATAGAAATTGACCCTAAGTTTTAGAAACAAAATCCACCATCCAACTACATTAAACCAATCCAAAGCAATAAAAAACAACCCATTAGATGAATTTTGACATCAACCAATACGCAAATAAGCATAAAAAATATAAATATAAATATAAAGGAAATCAAAGTTGTAATTGCATTCTTACTTTCAAAAAATTTGCACATCTTCCCTACAAAACCCACATTCACAGATATCAAACCAATTGAAAAAATGCCATAAACCCAGTACAGAATCCCCATTTCACCAAATACCCAACACAAATACATCATTAAAAAATAAATAAATAAAAAGGGAGAAAATTTAACCTTTATCAGAAGGCGAAATTGCAAGCCTAGTTATATAAATGCACCAAACACCTCCAACAGTACAACAAATAGAACAGAAACGTAACCCGCTAAGCTTGTAAAACGCAAAATAAGTTCTTCAATTCCAATTTCACATAAATAAAAGAAAAAAGAAAAGAGAGAAAGAAGTGAAAGTTGAAACATGCATTCTTAATTTCACAGAAATGACGTCTCTAACCATGTAAGTCTCAAAAGAGAGAAGGAAGTCTGATAACGACAATTGCAAATTGAATGACACAAGTTGGGCATAAGAATACCCAGAAAAACGCAAATTGGATGCTTGAATTCGAACCTAGCAGGAAAAAAAAAAACGCACAATAGAAAAGAAATCAGATTGTGAAATTGCAAACAAACGACGCGACTCGAGTGCAAATGCCTGCAAAAACGCAAATTGGGCACACAAAATTCAAGCTAAAGATCCTTTTTAAACGCAATTTTGGGATGTGGGTATGTTACCATCTCTGCCAATCTTGACTCCACCAAGCTTCATTAAAAGGAATGAATCATCTCTTAGTTGTAAATCTATTTGACTCTACTTAATAAATGTTCCCTGAGATAAATGGATGGTTTCATGAAGAATTTTTGGTAAACTGATTCCTCCTTGGCCCTAAAGTTACAAAGGGAGCATTGATACTCTGATCTATCGCCCTCTTATAGCGAAACTCCATGAACACTCAAATTAGATCCTCTTTAATCACGTCCTAACACTCCTAAAACACGGCTATGCAGTGTTAGGTCTGTGTGGAGGTTGATGGTTGACGTGATGGATTTTCTGCTTGCTGTGATGGAGGTGGGCTTTCATGGAGGAGGATTGTTGGGGTAGCGTGGTTGCTGGTATGAAGATGTGTGTGAAAGGTGATCCTGCCCATATTTCAGTGAGTAAGAGCTTTTGTTTGAGATGAAGGTTGTGGGCCGCCGAGAATGATCAGGGTCGCCCCTTGGGTTGTTGGTTTGATGGTTTTTAATGGGCTGGCCCACATGGATAAATAACCATGTAAAGATTACTTTCTTTAGAAATAAAATTATCCATAGAAAAATATTAAATAATGTGCATTTAATGCCACTCTCTTACCATTCAATAAAATTATTATTTGCACAAACTAATGCAATCATATAAGCAAGTTCTAAATTTGATTTTCCAATTCTGTAATTATTTCTTATTTTTTAATTCTATGTTTATTTTTTGAAAAATTTGCTAAAAATAAAATAAAAAGAAAAAAATAGAAGAAAAGAAAAGAAAAAAATATTAAAGTTAACAAATCATTTTTACTTGCTTTTTCAAACTTATTTCACTCTTTTTTTTTTCTTTTCCATATAAAAAAATTAAATAATTTTAAAATATATAAAATTTAACTAATTTTAATTATACATATGAAATCATTTTTTTTCTTTATTTCTCCTTTTTGAGTACTTTCCTAGAACAAAAAATAGCTTAAAATTTTATTATTGTGTATGGTTCTTGGTAGGAGTGCAACTTTGGCAGATTGGTCGAATCTAATCCGATATGTTTAGACAATTATTTTTAATATTCAAGTTAAACTTTTTCAACTCAAATTCAATTCGAGTTAGATTAAAACCAAAGTTTAAATTAGGGATAGAAACACTTATTTAAATAACTACTGAACAAACTTTTAATGTTTTTATAATATTTCCAACATATGTTATTTTATATAATAATTTTATTCTTTCTAAATTTTTATAATAAAAAAAATCAAATTATATTTTTATTAAAAAGATATATAACTTTGTTTTTTTTTTTTTTTAAATACCTCTGTATATAAAATTTGATATATAACTATTTAAAATTTGATATAAGTATATAAAATTTTTTTTATTAAAAAACATTCTACATGTATTTTGAATTATACAATTAGGGGCTAACACAAGTTTAACCTCATCAACTAGAGCTCGAAGAAATGAAGTTAGTTGAGCTTGAATTAAATACCTCTGTTTAGAGGTTGGGCTAAACTTAAATTAATTATTTATTAATCCCTATTAAATTATTCAGATTAGCTATGAACCCACCAATTTGTCCAAGTTGTATGTTAACCATCCAATTTGTTCAAGTTATGACCCTAGTTAGAAAGCTTAGAGGTTGGGTTGAACTTAAATTAATTATTTATTTATCCCTACTAGATTATTTAGATCTGCTATGAACCCAACAATTTGTCCAAATTATGACCTTAGTTAGAAAGCTTAGAGGGAATAAAATAAATGAAAATTTGAAAATTTTTAAAATAGATTTAAAATTAATAAATTATTATTTTATGTGTTTATTTAAATATATTGTAATTATTTTTACTCTTCAATGTAAATATTAAATAATTTTAAAATACATAGAATTTTAATTAATTTTGACTTCTTTTTTTTTTTTTTCATTTTCTTGTTCATGCAACCAACCGCAGTTACCTTTTAATGGCATCTTTGCAGACCGATTGCAACCAAAAAGAGGAAAAATGGGTTTTAAAACCAACTCCTAGGACGTGTTTGGAAGCCGCCTAATTTCAGCTTCAATTCTTCTTACTTTGCATACTCATAGATGGGGTCTAACAAACAAAGCTCAATCTCTTTTTCTTAAGCCTCTGTTGCTTCGGCTAGTTCGGTGAATTGCGATCAGGTAAAACCATTTTCTTGCACGGTTGCACTAGAAGTAAACTTCGTTGGGTTTCCGAGAAATTCAAAGAAAAGATAAAAAAAAAATAACAAGGGAAGTTCTGTTTGGTTGCAGGAAAACGAAGGATATACTAGACCCTCGCTCAATTGAGAAAAATTCTGTTTGGTTGCAGAGAAACCGAGGGAAAGAAATCTAAATTGTATACAACAATGCTCAATTAAAAAGTTCTATTTGGTTGTCGAAAAAAGAAAATGCAAGAAAAGAAAAGGAAAAAAAAAAAAAAGATTGTTTGATCGAGGAGGCACCGTCCTTTTCTTTGAGCAGCTAAACACAGGAATGTTATATTGTTTTGGTCTCTAGAAAGTGGGGACTGAATTGAACTAAGGCAGGTGGTTGGATTAGGCTAGTTAAGTGAATATTCCCATTTTTGGGGCCCCTAGCAATGTAAATTTGAAATTCTGAATTGTATTTATATTTTATTTGAGGGGTTTTTTCTTCATTTTCTCGGTAATCAAACGGAGTTCTTAGTCATTGACACCCTTCGTGTTTGAAACCCTAGAAAATCAATGTCATATCAGGTCACTCTGTGGAAGGATGATCTATCATCTTGATTGAAACCGAAGAAATTCAAGGATGGTTTATCTAATGAACCATGGAATTTCAATATATAACTGTACAGTATCTACCATATCAAAATTTCTTTTCACACCTAATTTAAAGTTGTAACTCGATAAAAAAGAGGGTTATTTGGTTAAAGGGGTCAAAATAACCCCCATATTTGCAAATATAACCCACCGGTTAAAAAACAAAACAAAATTATTGATTGAGACAAAAATGCCCTTCTTCTTTTTTCTCTCCAACACTTACAACTTCTCCTCTTCTGCTTCATTTACAGAACGACTCCTCATATTTTCCAAAAAAAAATTCTCATCATTTTCTTCTACTTCATTATCTTCCTTTGGTGCACAAAAAGGAAAGCTCATATCCTCTTTCGCTTCATTTATAGAACGAGTCTTCATCTTCCATCGTCTTCTTCTATTTCATTATCTTCCTTTTATGCACAAAACGAAAATCTCATCTTTCCTTCAAAAACCCTAGAAAATTTCTCGTCTATCATTTCATCCTTTGTTTCATTCTGAATCCTTAGAAAAATTGTTATTCTGTTTTTTTCAAGTTATTTCATATTGTATCTTCAAGCACGAAGGAAACAATGAGTTCATTGAAGAGTGATTTGATAAAAAGATTAAAAAAAGTGACGAAAAAACAAAAATGCCAATTGCGAACAGAAGAAAAAAGTGAAGCAGAAGAAAGTGAAGCAAAGGAAAGCAAAGCAACTGAGCAAAAATCCCAATTACCAATAGAAGAGGCAAGTGATTCTGCTAAACCGGTGAGTGTAGTCTTCACATTTGATAAATTATTGAAATTTTTAGAGATATTATACAATAATATTTGAGTATGGTTAAGTTTATTAGTTAAATGTTTTTAAAAATTTAGGATTTATTGAATTGTATTCAAAGAATAAAATTGTTATATTTATAATTTCTTTTTTTTAGTTCTCCATTGTTATCAATTATGTATTTTGAGTGAATAAATTTAAGTTTGTTAGCTGATGTTTGAAAATATTTGGGAACTATTACAGTGTGTTGAAAAATAATAAATTGCATATTAATATTGTTTTAGTTTTTTGTATTATTATCAATCATGTGTTTAGAGTGAATTAGATATATTTAATGTAATAGCATCTAATTAGGGATAAGTTTGTAGAGAATTTATGAAATTTTAAGCATTTTTGGAAATTTTAGGGGTATTATACAATGGTGTTTGAGTAGGTCTATGTTTTTTACTTGATACTTTTAAAATAAAAACTATGGATTTATGTATTTTAAGAAAGAATTTTGCAAAAAATAAAAATGAATAAAAGGATAGGAAGTTAATGAATTGTAAAAGAGAAGCAACCAAGTATTTGAAAAAGACAATATATATATATATATATATATATATATATATATATATATATATATAAAAGGTAGACTTAAGAGAAAATATTGCAAAAAAAATAAAATATAAATAAAGAACAAGAAGTTACATAAATTCTAGTGTAGAAGTAAAAAAGAATATTGAAAAAAAAAAAAAAACTTAAAGTGTGGTGAAAGTCAATGATATTCCTAGGGGGCTAATATAAAAAAAAGAATATTAACATTGCAAGTTAACTTTCTAAACAAAAAGGTTTCAACTCACAATGCTTTTTGATTGGGAAAAAGATAAATATGTATTCGTAGCTATTTATATTGAGTTGGTAATACATATGTTTCAAAGAACATAAAATGTTAATTTACAGCTTAAACAATGGGTATGGCAATATTATTATAGAGAACTAAGAAAGAAGAGACAATTTAGAAATTTATGTTGCATTTGGTTTGGGATATGTTATTTATCATGTTATTATTATATATATTAAATTTTTTTTTACTACATTTTTATTTTAAAATAGTTTAGTAAAATATTCAAATATACTTATAATTAAGAAAATGGTTTATTCTAATATAAAAATATACACTTATGACGATTCATAGTATAATAAATTGTTGAGTCAATGGAAGCTCTAATATTGAAATATATTAATGGAAGAACACAAAATAAAACAAATACTTAAGATTTTAACATGGTACACCTAACCATGCTTACTTCCATATTTGAAAGATAATATTTCACTATACAATAAAAAATATTGTAAGGGACAAAAATAGATACATCTATTTCCCCACACTTTGTATGACTACCTTGAACTGTTAGCCCTCTTACTCTACTGAGTGTTTTTCACTCTTCCTCACATTTCTATTCATAAAGTATAGTTCTCACAAATCAATTTTCCTCTCATAATACACCAAAATTATTACGTGATATGTTTTAGAACTATTTTTTTTACCTTGGACTGGCCATCCTAACATCTGCATATCGTGCCTATTTATTAGATCTTATGTTCACCCTATAGATTTTAATATTTTTCAAGTAAGGACTCCTATGTACCTCTTGAGGAGGTAGGTCAACTTCAAGGAGCCAGTCATTGGGTACCTAGATCCAATGTTTTCCCTCATTAGATCTGTTAGACATGTAATTCATTTCTTAATTTAGTTGTTCTTACTTATGTGACTCATCTTGTAAACCTTTATTTTCACTATCCATTGATCTAGTTGTTGCTTTATTAATATTATTTAGTGATGTTCTATTCTTTTTAGGCTTTATATTTATCTATAGAGATGGTGATTCTACTTTAAATTTCGATCTCAAGTAGACTCATTATCTCTTAAAAGCCCCTTTAAGGGCTGGTTGCTATATATTTTATTTGTATTATTGTAATATCAATGTAGTTGAATTTTATTATCACTTTGAAGTTTAGTTGTTACTTATTAATGCTTTTTGCAGTTTTTGAGTCTTATGCATGAATAAAGATAAGATAAGCAATATAAATGACAAATAAATGAAAAAGAGTAATTATACTATTAACAATTATAAATATAATAATTAGAATATAATAAATAATAGCCTAAATAATAATAGGAATAAATAAAAGAAAAATAGTAAAATTGGAATTGTAGAAAAAGACAAAAAAAAAATGGCAATATAAGCATTTTTGGACAATGAAGTGGTCAAATATCCTTCAAATAATTTAATTAAAATTCAAAGGTTAGTGAAGGCAAAATGTGAAGGCTTGAATAACATTACCCTAAATCTTCAATTGGGAACACCAAAATTAAATGACACTAGAAAATGAGTGTGAAGGTGACATCAAGTCATAAATAATTTAGAGTACATTTGGGGGTGATTCTAAAAAGCTCTTTTAACATTTTTAACACTTAAAATTTTTTATCTTTCAAGTTATAGAAGAGTTAGAAATGCTTCCAAAATTACTACCATTCTTCTTACTTTTGTAGCTTCAAATCAACCAAGTCAAACTCATAACCCTCAACCCGTTTATTAGTTGCCTTCAATCTGAAGAAGACAGCAGAGGATTTGCTTCCCCTAGAATATGGATATGGTTCTTGTTCTTTATTGCTTTCCCAATTCTTTCATGGCTTTCAGTGTAGGCAAAGCCAGGAAGAAGTATGTATTTTTTCTTTTGATTTTGATTTCATTATAATTAATTATTAACCTAGAAAAATATTTTCTTGATTTTTTATTCCAGTTAATTTTTTGATTTTTAGTTAATTTTTTGTTATGGTTTTTTTTGTCAACAATTGTAAAATAACTTTATCAATTTAGTGTATAAGTACCTATTAAATATTGTAAGAATGATTCAACACACAATTACCAATTCTATTTTTTTAAAAAAAAAAAAATTAAAGATAAAGCATGTGAATAGAGGTTACACAATTACTTTATGAAAGAGTTGCAAAATGATATATTGTGCCAAGTTGTTAGATTCTTAAGTTTGGTAACTGCTAACATGTTGAAGCTCATTTTAAAGAGACTTCACCCACCATTTACAACTTTTCAATATGAATCTCCAAGACATAATTGAAGCGTTGTAATCCTCATTGTTATAGCTTTTCACATTGGCTTGGTATTGATTACACCTATAAATATATACTTATTAATAGGTACTTGTGTGTCAAATATGTTGAAACAATTGTAAAATAACTTTATCCATTTAGCATATAAGTACCTATTAATGATTGTAAGCAAGATTTGACACACAATTACCAATTCATTTTTTTTTTTAAATAAAGATAGAAAATGTGAATAAAGGTAACACAATTACTTTATGAAAGAGTTGCAAAATTATATATAGTGCCAAATTGTTAGATTATTAAGTTAGGTAATTGCTAACATGTTGAAACTCCTTTTAAAGAGACTTCACCTTCAGGATAAGGTTCATATACTTCATTTGATGTTGTAAAAATTATAAATATATAGAACCTAGAGATATGTGAATACTCTAAGACCTTATGCTAAAAAATTTAATAGATTATGACATGCATATATATGCTAGCAAATATATTAGGGTATGAATGCTATCAATAAGCACACAAATTATGGTCAAAAGAAGGAAGGAAAATGGAAATAAAGAAGATATTTTTTTCATCATAAATCCTTTAGATGCAAATGTAATGGAATAGATGTCAATCAAGGATATGATATCAGTAATCCAACTGTAGTTATTGCTTGTTTTGGGAATGGTCCTCACTGAGTTCAAGTACCTTTAAAAATAAAAAGAATGATAATTTGATTACCTTGAACAAAAATATCTGAGAAGAGGATTGAGTAAACGGTTATACCAAGTAAGTAGTTTGTGCTTCTTATTCAACTTATTATTCTATTGCACATGAGAATAAAAAAAATTAGTATTGCCAATAAAGTTTAAAAATTTATAAACAAATCAATTAAAAAATTATAAACAATAAAAAGATGAAAAAAAAAATGAGATAGGAATCATAAAGCTGAACAACGAAGGTTATATATATGGACACTATAAGGAGCTTGTAAGTTGGTGATATAGTTGAGCCAATGTTTCTCATATGCTTCAAAGATGCAAAACTTGTGAGCATTTGTCTATAGAATAGTGACTAATGGTCAAACAAGACTAAATATTGTCCTTTTGGTATTAGTCATAGTACTAAATTGATTTCAATATAATAATTGATTAAGCCAAGTATCTTTACAATCAATAATTGATTATTACAAACATGATACTAAATAATTACCAAAATTTGATTTCTTTTAACAAAAAACCTGGCTCACTATTCACTTCTAAGCGTGATCCATGAATATAATAAAGAAAGAAAAAATAGTAAAAAGAGTATTATTCATGCAAGCAAGTTCACCATTGCACAAGTAAGAAACTCTTGCTTGATTGATTACAAAAAAATGGACATGAAGTAACAAATGGAAAGAGAGCAAACCCAAAATATTTTGCAAGAGGCTCACCTCAATTAAAGAAGGCATGATTCCTCTACACAATACCCATGCGGTACCTTTTAATATAAAAGGAGTATGAGATAAACAAAAAGGTCAACTTTGAAAAATTATTGAAAACTAATTTAAAAAGATAGTAGCAAGATGTCCAAACCATGTCAAATTAAATGCTTCTTCTAACTTTCTAGACAAATATAGAACTTGACAATGTTCCCTACAAATAATAGCAAAGCCATTTAAGGGCATGTCAATAGTGAATAAAATTACACAATTGAGGAAAAGGTTGATTTTTTATTTTTTTTATTTTTTATCCTTACTGAAAGTGAACTTAGGCCCCAGTAGTAGTTTTAAAGAGTTGAAACTCATAGACAAACACCACTTACAAGTCTACTAAATATAATTGAAGATTGGAAAATAGACCATATACATAAGACATGAATCTCAAGTAATGTCCAACTAAACTTCATAATTAAATTGCCAAATTACTCAAGAAAGCAATATCGAATCAATGATACTTATGCTGTTGTAAAGATTAATGGTTATTTCTCACACTCTAAAATGAAATTTGAAAATATTAAATTATTTCAGTAATGAAACGTGTTATAAATATTAATACATGATGTTTATTAGTGGTGGCATTAGAGGTATGTTAATAGAATACTAACGATAATAGGTTGGGCATTTCACTCATGATATAATTGTTAAAAAGTCAGTGAAGTCAATTACCATGATAAAATAAGAATGATTATCACAATACTTATAATAACAATCAAAGAATCACCTGAATTGAAATCCAATAAAGCACCAAAGCGAGAATTATCAAACCTTATCAACATCAAACGTTTCAGCTCCAAGGCAATTAAATATTACCTAATATATAGTTGAACATCTATTACAAATTGTATGTCATGCAATTACCATGTTGTTCTATTGTCTATAAAAACAAAAAGATAAGATTTATAAATAGAGTACAACAATTTCTTAGAAATGGATTGTCGTGTAATAAACCATAAAAAGAAAAAAGTTTAAAAAGTGGTTGAGAATGAAAACTTGAATGATAAAGACATTATATATGAACTTTGGATAACAACTAAAGAGGACAGAGAAGAAAGAGTATGATGCAAGTGATGGGTGTTTACCTTAGCACTAGCCCTTGGTAGTTTGTCAATAAATAGGTTGAGCATATACTATATTTTGCATCCTAACCATCACCATTTATTCATTAACTTGAAAGCTATCATATATGTCATAAAATACTTGGTTTAAAAATCTTCCAAATATAAGCATGCATGGACCAAGAAGATCATTTAAGAAAACATGTCTGATTTCTCAACCTACAAAGCTGTAGTATTTTTTAGGAATGGGAAAAAGGATGCTACAAATTGCCTTCTAATAAAAATAAAGATGATGAGAAAGACTCATTTTCATCATTTTTTTTGTACTTCATGGTATTTTAATTCAAACATGAAGAATCTTGAGATTAGGAAGGTGGATAGATTGACAAGCGATTTAGTAAGATGTGTTCCTCACTCAATTTGTTGGTATCTTATTACATATGAAAAAAAAAAATCTCCAAATAGACTAACAATTTTTAATAAATTAAATAGAAAGTAATCAATAAAAAATCAAAATATTTTAACACATGTACATATAAGCATATAGTATATGAAAATCAAACAAGGTGATTTTTTTTCTTTATATGTCTTAATTCATTTTAGAATCAAAAAATAAAATTGTAAAAAAAGTAGAACATTGTTAGAAGATTGATTGTAAAATAATTCAAAAAATAGAGCCAATACAAACAAGATAAATGTAGGATTATTGACATGAAACATATAACAGAAGACACACTTGAATTAAGGAGACTATGTGTGGTTTATTAATCAATCATGCTCAGGCCAATCTTCACTTTTTCCTTTTGGCATTCTTAATAAGTGGCAAGAGTAGTACATTATGAGTTTCTATAGAGTGCTCATGGGTTCCTTCTAGTAGTGATTTTAATTCAGGGCATTCAGCAATTTGAAGTTGCCTATCTAGTCTAATAAAGTTGCAAAACCATAATACTTACACTTCTTAGAATTTCCAAAATGGTTACATGTTGAAACCCCAATTGTATTGACAGCTTCTAAAGCTTCAAGGGTAGAAAGGCACTAAAGCACTTGAGCTTAATACTTTATGCTATCACACTTCTAAATTTTCAACAACTTAGAGAGAAGTCAAGTGTGGCAGCAACTAAGAGAGGCATTGGTCCATGAAAAATCCTCACTTTCCTTTTTTGCTTTAACTTGGCAACAAGCACATTTGCAATAAAATAATTAATACATATGACAAGTAAACAACATTATAGAAAATAGAGTATAATGCTCTTAACACATTGATAGTAAAATAACAATACAATGTTCAAAATAGGAAACATGTTAGAATTGCAAGCAATACACCTGATTTGAAAGAAAACATAAATTTTGAATGCTACTAAATTCTTTAGCCATATAGTAGATATGAATTTCTTAGACACGAGAAATGTTTGTGCCAAGGGATAATCACAAGATTCTTGAGTAAGACAAAATCTGTTATAAAATAGTAGTTCAGTCAACCTTAACATTTTCCCAACCTCTTACAATGCAAGACTTAAAGTAATATCATCAATTTGGTCTTTAATTACTAATTAATTGAGGATGCAAACTTTTCAAATTAATCATCTAAGTCCTTTTTTATCTATATGCTAATACATACAAAAATTACCATATAGAATGTAAACAGAGCTTATTGATAAAAACAAAACCATAACAAATCAGAAGAAAGATTGGGATTTCAAACCTGAACTAACTCTATATTAGTCCAATCTTCACCAAATATCAATATCTAAGATTAAAGATTATTGGGCCAATCTTCACCTATTTCCCTTTTAAGTCTTTCTAATATACATGGACGATAAAAGATCACAAGTGTCTGCAGGGATATGAAGGAACCAATCTCTTGTGACAATGATGTGAATCCGAGGTAGCTATCAATTTTAGTGTATGTAAGTGAAGTGAGGATGCTTATCAAATCTGGTATCATTGCCAAAATGGAGAAGTCTTAAATTGTGGGTGTCAATTGAGGTTTGGGTGAACCATCTAGTTTGAAAGTGATGTCAATTCAAGATAGCCATGAATTTGAAGATCTGTAAGTGGTGCAAGGTTACCTATCAAGTCTGTTGAATGTTTACAAACCATAACAGTCTCCAATTGTGAGTGGTTATAGGGTGCTAAGGATGCACGTCTTCCAACAGTGATGCTAGTTCGGGATAAATATAAATTTAAAGGTTTGTGTTAATGAAGATAGGCTGCCTATCAACTTCGATAATGTTGCCAAATCAGAATTGTCCCAAATTATTGTTGTCTGTAGAATGCTGAGGGAACTCATCTTGTGGTAGTGATGCCAGTTAACAACAAAGATGAATTTTATGTTGTGTAAGTAACTTGAGGCAACACATCTAGTGTACTAATGTTGCCAAACCTAAACAACACATAATTGAAAGAGTTTGAAGCATAATAACATGTTGAAGTAGCTCAACTAGGAAAGAAATTATGTTATTTATGTCAATTCAAGACAACAATTTGAAAGCCCAAAGTGATATCAGAATACTACCACAGAGTTCCTTACTTATATGGACCGTTACTATTCTTAAATTAATTTATCCATTTTTTAATTATAGATTAAGTTAAGATTCCAAGTCAATTAACTTATCTACCAAGAACTATCCTAAGTCCCATGTGACATTATAGAAAATATCAACATTTATTATATCTGTTCTGCTGATCCTCTGTATCCAGATGTACAGTTTTGATGGTGCCCAGTTTCTTATGATCAGTTCACATGGGTACTAATATAAAAAAACTTTATATAAAATGCATAGTATACTTCAGTGGTTTATGCATTTGATCATATTTCGTTTATCATTAAAAAACAAAATCAAATATTACCAAAATTAATTAAAATAATTATATAATTTGGAACCATATATTTTTGAACTATTTAATTTTTATATAAATAAGAAAAATATATACCACGAGTTCGAAGAAACATGTTGAAATAATTTTAAATTTTAAATCCATTTTTTATAACATGTAGATTCTCAATATATATAACATGTGGCCCCATAGCTTTGGTTGGATTATTAATTCATAATTTTTATGAAAAATTATTATATATTTATGAGACTAATTTATTTATTTTTCTTTCTTTTAATTTTTCTTAATTTCTCTTTTTTTTTTTTATTTGAATGAAGTATTCAATTATTAATGTTGTTAAAATTTAAAAAGAGAAATCTAAAAATAATTATTTGTGCGGAAATTGTTATTGAAAAATTGAAATGTATAATGTGTGAAAAAAATAAATTTAAATAATTATTTGTTATGAAGGTGTCTTAAATTCCTATTTAGAATATCATAAAGTTATGAATATTTTCTAACTTTAGATGTGATTGTAACTAAATTCGTTATAGAATAAAGAAAGCTAGCAGAAATATTTCTATAAATATTCTAAATTATGAAAGGGAGAAAATTATGAGATAAGTAAAAAACACCCAAAGTGAAAAACATCTAGAATATAATAAAGTTATGAATATTTTCTAACTTCAGATGTGATTGTAATTAAATTCATTATAAAATAAGGAAAGTTAGTAGAAATATCTTTATAAATATTCTAAATTATGATGGGAAAAAATTATGAGAGGAGTAAGAAACACCCAAAAGTGAAAAACATCTAATAGATCAAAAGAATTCATGGTTTAGAGTGGAGATAAACCTATATATCTTTTGTGTGATTTGTTTTATTTTTTATGTTTTTCCTTCAATATGTTTACATTAATGCTTCCTTACACAATATTATTTCTTACAACAAAAAAGTATATGACTTTCATTTGTGTGAAAATTGTGATTTATTATTGTTCTCAATTCCATGACAAAGTGGGCAATATCATGTGGAGAGATTTTATATTTATCAATTTTAAATATTAGAAAAGAGGTTGAAAGCATGAATGAAAAAATGGGCGGGCAATTTATTTGGATTTCATTGGGTATGAAGGAATGGAAAGGGATGTGTGGACCCTGCATTTTCGCAAGATGCGTTCCCACTCGATGGCGAAACTCGTTTTTTTTTATTTGAAAAAAAAATGATTTTTAGAAAAGACTTGGAGTCGCCACTTATTTTTGTTTTATTTTTAAAGGAAAACAAAATAAGAAAGAAAACCCTAAATGTGACTCCTTATTTGAAATAAACATTCTATGGAAGACCAAAGTCGTGTTCAAGGGTTAGGTTACTTATTGGGAAAGTACGGTAAAGACTGTAACACCCCTCTAAGCCCCTGAAAAATGGGTCTCTACTAAATAAGGTGAAACTAACATAACAATTAACTAGAAAATCAATGGATACGAAAAAGACCATAGATTAAAAGCAAATCATGATAACGAATAAATAAACAAAATGAGAGTGAAAGCGTACTTTGACTGCAGGTAATAAAGCGTTATCATGATGAAACAGAGTTAGTGTACAATGATAAGTGTAAAATATCTCACACAAAACTAATCAAAATCAAACAATATCGATCATGCAATTCACTTAAATTATTTTCGAAAGAAATGTTATGAATGTTGGGCTCCCACCAAAGCCTAATTTATTTTGCATGAATTAATTCACAAATTCTATTATTTTGAAATTATGAAAATTATCTTCATGCTTATTTAAAATCAAGAGAAACAAAATATTATTTTAAAATCAAAGAAAATTTATGAAAGTGCTTACCTGAAAGGAAAAGTAGCAAGTTTATTTAAAAATGAGATTTTTGGTGACTTAAAACCTCAACGAATGATGAAAAGTTGTAGAATTAAAAATATTTGAAAATTGGAATGAGATTAAAACTATTTCAAAGAAAACTAGGGTTTTGAAAATTATTTGAAAATTGAAATCTTGAAAATTAAATTTAAAAAAAATGAAAAATTGAAAATTTATTCAAAAAATGGGAGTTTTGAAAATTAAATTTGAGAATTGGAATTTTGAAAAATTATTTGAGAATGGAAATTATGGGAATTAAATTTGAAAATGGGAATTTTGTAAAATTATTTGAAAATAGAAGTTTTGAAAATTGAAAATTTGGAGAATTGTTTGAGAATGGAATTTTTAAAAATTAAATTTGAAAATTGGAATTTTGGAAAATTATTTGGAAACAGAAGTTTTGACAATTAAATTTGAAAATTGGAATTTTAGAAAATTATTTTAAAATGGAAATTTTGAAAATTGGAATTTTGGAGAATTATTTGAGAATAGGATTTCTTAAGAATTAAGTTTGAAAATTGGAATTTTGGAAAATTATTTGAAAATGAAATTTAAAAAAAAAATTTGAAAATTGGAGTTTTGGAAAAATTGTTTGAAAATGGAAGTTTTGAAAATTAAATTTGAAAATTTGAATTTTGGTAAATTATTTTTGAAAATGGAAATTTTGAAAATTTGGAATTTTGGAGAATTATTTGAGAATTGAAGTTTTGAAAATTTAATTTGAAAATAGGAATTTTGGAAAATTATTTTTGAAAATTTGAAATTTGGAGAATTATTTGAGAATTGAAGTTTTGAAAATTAAATTTTGAAGATTATCTGAAAATTAAACTTGAAAATTAGAGTTTTGAAGATTAAATTAAAAAAAAAACGTGAATTTAAAAAAATTATTTGGAAATTTGAGTTTTGAAAATTTGAAAATTAAAGTTTGAAAATTATACGTGAAAATTGGAGTTTTGAAAATTATATTTTGACGTATGAAGATGAAAAATAAAAGAGGATGACACGTGTTTGGTGGGATTTGCTTGCCAAAGGTGGCCATGCAGGACTGGAGTGGGTCCCAAAACAGAGGAAATCCAAAGTTCAATAAATCATTAAAATAAATCAAGAACCATAATCTAAGACCTATCCCATTTAGTCAAAACTGAGTTCAATTCATCATACAAAATGTCAAGCTCATCAAAATATACACTGAATCATATGAAAAAAAGAAAATTCATGTTCCAAGTCCAGAAACTAAAACCTATTCCATTAGCAAACAAGACAGACCCAGTTCGACACATCAAACAGCCATTTCACAACTCCTTAAAATGACTACAAAATCATAAAAAAAATAATAAAAATTCATGTTTACATAACCAAACCCCACGGATGGTGGCATTTCATCAAGCAAAAGAAACCCAGTTCAATTCATCAAACACCCATTTCACAGCTCCTTAAAATGACTACAAAATCATATCAAAAAAAAAAAGTTCATGTTTTGACCACCAAAAACAAAAACATCCCATTAACAAACAAAAGACGCCCACTTGAATTCATCAAAAACCCATTTCAACTCCTAAAAAAAATGGTAGAATCGTCAAAAAGACCCTTTTTTAGAGCAAAAACCAAAACTTGGAAAATCACACTTGTCTTCATCAAAGAAAGATTCAGAAAGAAGTTGTAATGAGAAAATGAACAAACCTGTTCATTTCCCAATTCCGGAGCAACTCCTGGTTTTGGTATAGTTTCCCTCGGTGTTGTCTTGTGGCACCACCATCAAAGAAGGGTTTTAACCGTCAACCAAGTGCACATTGTAGAAGTCGAGGCCTTCGTAGCCATTGAGCTTAAACTCCGCAAGTATAGCAGGGAGAGCAGCACCACCACCTGCGCATTCTAGCTTTCTAGATCCGTAGTCACCGGTGAGACAAGAGAACTTTTCCGGTAGAATCTAAAGGTCTTCTTCTTTAGCTCTTGCTGAAAACCTCCTCCAATCAGTCGACCCACAACTCTCCTCCTTGTTGTTTCCAAATTAACTCCTTGTTTTCACCTTCCCTCAAAAACCTTTTTTTTGTTTTTTCCTTCCTCTTGAATCAACTCACCCACAACTCTCCCAGTCCCTTTGCTCTGTTTTTTTCCTCCTATAAGCTTCTTCCCGTTCCATGGTTCACCGCTCAACAAGTCTCCATCTTCAATCAACACCATGGCAATGTGGCCATCTCTTTTTTACCACATGTCCCATGCAACTCGTTCATAGAAGTCGTCCCTCACTCCTCCAAAAAAAAAAAAAAAAAAAAAACTTAGCTCCTCTGGGTGGCTAACAAGAGGGGTCTACAGGATGGTAGGCAACACAAAAAATTGGCTAACTTTGCATTAATGCTCTGTTTGGAAACTGTTTTCAAGAATAGTTTTTTGTTTTTTAGAAAAAAAAACTTAAAAACACGTTTAACAATTAAAAATTATTTTCTATTTTCTAATAATAGAAAATAGAAAACATGGTATTTTTAGATAACATATTTTAGTTGTTTTCACTTGTTTTTTGAGAGTTATTTTAAAGAATAATTATACAAATATATATATATATATATATATATATATATATATATATATATATATATATATATATATATATATATATATATATATAATGATTAAAAATAAAGTTATGGATATAAAAAATATTTTTAAAACGTATTTAAAAATATTAAAAATAATTTTAGGTTCCCAAATAGACTTTTGTTCTAAAAAACATCAGAGAACAATTTTCAAAAACTATTCTTAAAAACTATTTTTTCAAAAACGATTACCAAACAAAGCCTAAATCACCAAAATTGCGATTTTTGGAAAACAATTAATAAAATATATAATTTTTAATATTTCCTAAAATATAAATGTTTAAGAAAAATTAATTTTATATGGGGTTGCAACTCGACAAGTTGGCCAACCCAAGCTCAATCTGACCTTGAAATACATAACCCAAATGATGTAGGTTCAACTTCCAATCTGATGTATTGAACTCGAATTGAAATTATTTAACTTAGGTTGAGCTCGAGTTGATTATATGATGGCCGAGTTGGGTCGGGTTGGGCCAATAAAAATTAGTTCAAAAAGCAAACACACAACATTCATTTGTTGCACAACCCTTCTTTTACAAAAGGAAGACTTTTCTCCCATGGCATGCCCCATATGAGGGATGCCAAGCCAAGCATATTACAGTAGACTATTACAATATAATTTATGTATAGGTAACAATTCTACACTTCTTCCACATAAAGGATAAGGGCTTCACCATCCCCTTAAAGAACTTGCCTTGTCCTCTTTATTCATTACTCAAGGAAGATAAATTTGAAACCAAAAAGGGATATCTTAGAATTATTTTCAAATCAACCTTTTTCATTATTTCCATGATTTATTAACTAAATTGTTGGCAATAAAAAACCTGGTAATAGAATGTGAACAACAATGGTGGCGTTGAACAATAATGGTATTGAATGACAACTGTAACATTGAATGACGATGAAGAATCTTGAACTAAGGCTTGATGGTTTTTGCTTTCTGTCAAATGACCTTGAATGACGACAACAACACTGAAAGATGAAAGAATCTTGAACTAGGGCTTGAGGATTTGAACAATATCGAATGATGGAAGAACCTTGGACTAGGGCTTGAAGATTTTTACTCTCTATCAAAGAATAGAATGGAAAGAACCAATGTATTATTTTCTTAAAGTTATATATATAGTCGGGTTAGGGTTAGTTTTGGTTGCCCAAGTCATCTGACCAAGCCCAACCTGAGTTACAAAAAATGGCGCCCAAGCCTACCCAATCATTGGGTTGGGTTTATGTTGGTTTGGGTTAGCCCGTCCAAATTGCAACCCTAATTTTATAGGAAAAATACTATAATTTTAATAATTTAATATATTTACAATAAAAAATATCAAATAAATTTGTTAATGAAACCAAATAAACTTTCAAATAAAATATTTCATATTAAATCTTATTTAAAATTCCGAATAATTTAATTTTTTTTAACAAAATTTAATAAAAATATCTCAATAAAATAAACAATTTTATTGGTTATTTTTCATTTTTCAAGTAAATGAATATAAAGATATTAAATAAATTTTAGATAATTCTAATAGAAAATTATATGGATATAGATTGAGTAATAAAAATCTGAAAATTTTTAGATTGACTTTTTTAATAAAGATATATTATGGGTAGAATTTCAATAAAATTATAAATGTAATATGTTTTAGGTTTACATATTGAAATACTTGACACCAATACTAATTTATGCCTCATCCATATTACTAACTTTGTTATAAATATATTATTTTATGTTTAAAAAAAAATAACTTTACCTTAATATTGAGTATGTATTTTTAAAATTCATACTTCCTACCAGGATACATTATGTTATTATCTAATGTAACAAATTCATATTTCTTATCATACATTATGTGATAACACTACCTTGTTAGATTATCGACACCAATTCATGAAGAGTTTGCATGTAGTAGATAGTAGGTCATAGACCCAAACTTCATCTTATTGTTATTTACATAAGGTACTAGAGTGCAGTTGATTCTCTATAGTGGGATATTGAATCAACTTCGGAATTGGATTTTGACAGAGTTAGTACACCTATTGGTCCCAGTAGTCCTCACTTTGAGCTCATATACCATGATGACACGATTTCTAAGGATTAGATATGTATAAGGGCATTTTAGAAATTACGCAAGTTTGCATAGGGGAATAGAGAACAAGTTCTCTTGATTGAGCTAATTGATTAATTAGATGACCTTGTGTGGTTGATTAATCAATCAGGATCTATTTTGGGCTAGATTAAGTAACCTAAGCCTTGGTAGGCTCAAGTCATTTAAGCCTAGTAGGGGAACCCTATAAATATCCCCTTAGGGGTTAGAGTTTCTAAGGCTTTTGCTTGTCGTCTTCCACTTTCAGAGAGAAATAGAGAGAAAGAGAGATAGTTAAGGCATCTCTTTTCCAAAGTCCACTCTTTAGAGTGCCAAGGTCATGGTTTGAGTAATTAGACAAAAGACTTTGGGTGTACAAGACCTTTAGAACATTCAAACATCTTCATTGCAATGAATTGATCTAGGAACATCCAAATCTAGGAATAATTCATTCTTCTCTAGTTTTATTAATCTAAATGGTTTTTAAAGCCATGTTTCCACTTATGTTAGTTTCTAGAGAAGCCTAGGTAGGTTTGCATGTACCTATATGATCTAGGGTTTATGAACAAAGAAATCTAAGGTTTCCATTAACACCTACTATCCATTGTATGCAAGTTCCCCATGAAATAGTCTCCATAATCTAACAAGATGAATGTTATCAACCTTTCAAGATTACCTTTATGATTCTTGAGTCTCTTATTCTCTTATTTTGAGATGAAGTGACATATCTTATCTCACAAAGAGCATATGTCAAGTTCCAATTAAAAAACTATTATGACCATTGATTTCCTGATCAAACTTCTTTATGATCACCCAATGGGACATATTGTCTCAATCTCCATAAGATATCATGGTATCCCTATTGAGAATACCTCCTATCACTGGCCTCCATCAATAGTGACCCAATTTATAGGGAATATATGACCATCTTAAGACCTCACTTATAGGTCAAAGCTATTATAAACTTTGGCACAAACTAAATATTCTCTCGAGGTTAAGAGATCATATAGTATAGTAGCTTGGTGAGGTCGTGACTACTCAATAACTTTACATCATAACTCACCATGGGCCTTATTTAATGTTGAATTGTACAACCTAATGGACCAAACATGGGAAACTCATCCCAATGACCAAGACTAGTCATCCCTTCCATTAGTAGGTAGTGTACTACAACCTTCAATGAATTGCCTAATTCTATGAACTAGTTGTGAACAAATCATCTATTTGCAAGCAACTCATGACTTGGATCTTCTGTGTAACTCCTAATGCACCTAAAACATGTACAATGCAAAAAATGTTAGGCTAAAATAGCTATAAGTTATAATGCATGTAATAGGATAGATAGAAATAGGAAACTAAAATTTTATTAAATGAATAATAAATTTGAATTTGTTATATCATACTATGCTTTTAAGGGCTCTATCCTAACATTGGAGTTATGTAATGGGAAATTTTTCAAAGGTAAAAAAGATGTGGTGTTATATATTGACACTCTACATAAACCTAGAAATGGAGATGATGAAAAATATATAGAAAATTTAAACATTTAAATAGCAAACAATTCAAAAATTATCAATTGGATCAACAACTTTATTGAGAATTTGATAAATACGTAGTTGGCAAAGTATGAATTTGTCAACAAGATCTAGGAACATTTGGAAAGATTATACATTTAGCCTAATTTTGCAAATCAATATTATTTAAAGATTGATATTTGAGCTCTTGAACAAAAGAAGATGAGTATTCAAGAGTTCTATTCCACTATAACTGATTTTTTGGACTAGTTGGCTCTCACAAAATCAACCGAGCTTTAGGTTTTTACGCCTTATATTGTTTTTAGAAAGTAACAACCATTGCTTCAATTCTTTTATAGGCCTTCATAATGATTTTGAGGCACCGCATGAAACAATTTTACATTATAGTCCTTTGTTGATTAAATGGCCAATAAACTAATAAATGTTCCTAGATCAGTTCCAATAAAAGAAAATGATGGTATGGATCTAGAAAACCTCACGATCTTCCACCCAATAGCTCTTTCCTAGACCTTGGCACTTAAAAATGGTGGAATTCTCACTTGGGAATGAAGAGTGGGATTCTCTCATTCTGAAAGATAGAATGCATCAAAACATAAGCCCTGAAACCTAAGGAGGTTTATATAGACTTACCTGTAAGTTTAAGTGACTCAAGTTAGGTCACTTAATTTAGCCCAATGAGTCTTAATTAACTAACTTAATTGGGTTCTAATTAATTAATTAACTCAACCCAAAAACATTCATAAACTCTTGTGCAACCTTTCATGTTTACCAAAATGTTTGTATGCATACATATGAATATAGAACTCATAATCTCTCTAAAAAATCATGCCACCATGGAGTATGAGTTTAAGTGAGGACTGCTAAGACTCATAAGAAAATACTGGCTACCTCATATTTCAATTCTAAAATTGACTTAATATCCTACTATAGAGAGTTAACTATACTCCATTATCGTATGATATTATAACTATGAGATACAAACCTCTGGTCTATGATCCATTGTCTACTATATGCAAACTGCTCATAAACTATTGATTGCAATCTAACAAAGTGAATGCTATCTACCTTACAAAATTTCCTTTAGAGTCCTTAAGTCTCTAATCCTCTTCTTATGTGATAAATAGACATACTTTATTTCATAAGAAGCATATGTCAAATTCCAATTAAAGAATTACTATAACCACAGATTTCCTAATCACATGTTCTTAGGATCACCCAAAGGGATATATTATCTAAAACCCAGGAGATATCATGGTGTCTATCTTGAGTATACATGTTGCCACCAACCTCTATTAATAGTATCTCAATCCATAGAGAATATATTACCACTTTAGGATCTTACCTATATGTTAAAGTCATTAAAAATTTTACTACTAGCTTAATATCTTCTCAAGGTCAAGAGCTCATACAGTATAGTAGCTTTATGAGATCATGACTATTTGATAGTCAACATCATGACTCATCATAGGTTCTGTCCAATGTGTAATCATACACATTAGTGCACTTACCATGGGAAACTCATCGTGATGACAAAGACAAGTCATCCCTCCAATTATGAGGTACTAAACTATTATTGAGTTGGGTTTCCCTCTCATGTGGAGGATGGCCCATATATGTCAAACCCAACAAAGCCCATATGATATGGGCATTTTTGTCTTTTGGTGTGGGGTTTTTTCGAAAACCCCAAAAGGGATTCACTTCTCGAAATACAGAGTGAGAAGAGTGAAACCGATGATTTTGAGAGAATAAATAAATAAATAAATAAGAAATTGAAGAGTGTGAAAGAGCCATTTTCATCCAAGTAATAGATCTTGATGGTCTATGGCCTGTTTAAGCTGAAACTTGGTCAGTTGGTTTATCACTCGCAATTCTTCAGTCTGGTTAAACTTTTCTATTTCACCTTATAGCCGCCTAAACAGAGTTGATCATAAATAGAATCACTTTGGAGTTGTTTTAATCAACTTCTTGATCTCTATTTTGCACCGTTGGATCGTGTTGAAATTTGTACAGTATCTTCGTCTCTTATGTCTCTTAATTCTAGTTGGTTGGCTCATCGATCAAAGTAGTCGGCTATAATATATAATCATTCAAACAGAGAAAGACAGAAAAGGAGAGGAGAAAATCTTGGTTTTGTGCAGTCTTCATCGAAGAGTGATATTTCTTTGATCCTTGGTCTGATTGAAGTGAAATTTTAATAGGAGGTTCGAAACTTGTGGTAATTAAATCTTAACGATTGGATTGTTGATTGGAGTTTTTTGGACAGATTAGTATAGCCGGACAGAACACCAAATTTGTGATCTCTTTCTATTATTCTTTTATTATTTGGTGTTTATGTTTGTGAAGCTAAGAATTTTTTTTTCTTGATGGTTGTTGCTATTGATAGTCCCCAATTAATGTTGGGACAGATTGTGTACTCTCACTTAGGTTGATAGTTAAGCCTTTCTGAGTGGACTTTGGTCCTGTAGTTTTTACTTCTCACATTGAGGAGGTTTTCCACATTAAAAATTTTGGTGCATGTGTGGTTGATTTTAATTGTGATATTGTGTTCAACTTTCTCCCAACGAATAAACATATCAAAGCTCTCAATGTGTAATCAACACTCAATCATACAAAAACACATAAAGAGGGGTATCCACTGATCGACCAATCAAATGCCACATTTCCTTCAACTCGAGTTCAATTTTGACCCTCTAAAAAAATTCCCCAGCGGAGTCGCCATTTTGTGGACCCCGTATTTTTGCTCGATGCGTTCCCACTCGATGGCGAAACTTGCTTTTTATTTTTATTTGATGAAAATTTGATTTTTAGAAAAAGACTTGGAGTCGCCACTTATTTTTGTTTTATTTTTAAAGGGAAAAACAAAATAAGAAATAAAAACCCTAGGTGTGATTCCTAAAGGAAAAAACAAGTCTGTGAAAAATCAAGTTTGGGTCCGGGGGTCAAGTTACTTATTAGGAAGGTACGGTGGTGAGCCGTAGCCGTAGCACCCCTCTAAGCTCGTATATATACGACCTCTACTAAACGATTTAAGGGAATTGTGACAATTAATTATGGATACCGAGAAAAATAATAAATGTAGAAGTCACGGTGAAAATTAATATATACAAATATAATGACGAAATCTAATTATAAGAATACACAAAATAAATGACAAAATAATGATGCAACATGATTTATTGAACTAAATAAATAAATAATAAAAAAATATATATTAAAAAATAGTTTTCAAGAAATTTCAAAGGATTTTATTAAAAATGATTTTGAATGAGTGATTTCAATTTATTTATTTACAAAATATTTTCTTTAAGTGATTTGATTCAATTTCATTTGTATTTAATTTAAAAAAAAAGTTATTTACACTTATTGTATCAAAAGAATTCATTTGCTTGTTTTAAAAAAAAGAATGAATTTTTACGATTTTATTTACAAAAGCATTTTGATTCATTTTCATTTTAGAAAAAGTGATTTATACAAATTATTTTTTAAAAAAAACTTTATTTGCAAAAGAAATCTTAATTAAAAAGAAAAAAAATAAATCTTCTATTTCTAAAAAATACTTTTAATCACATTTTAATTGAGGAAAAAAAAAAGAATTCATTTAAAAAAACACTTTTTGGACAATTTTATTAAAAAATAATTTTTGGGATAACTTTATTTACATAACAATTTTTGACAATTTTTATTAAAGGAAGAAATTTTTGGACAATTTTTTAAAATTCTATCAAAAACAATTCTTTTGGATTTTTCTAAATGCATTTTTCTGAATATTTATAAATAAACAAAAACTCTCTTATTAGAATATTATAAAATCATTATTTTATTAAAACACATTTACTGAATTATTTCCCTTATTTAAACAAAATTTCTAATTTGTTTGACCACCAATTCTGTACACAACAAATAAACATATACAAACAAATATTTACCAGAACAAATAAAAATAAAATAAAATAAAAGTGGTAAATAAAATATTGTAGACCCCAACTTGGGCCTCATTCTTCATGCAGTTTGTCTTGCCACGAGGAGAAGCTTCGAGAGACCACTTGTCTGCTCATGGATGACTGCTGGGAATCAGAGTAGTGGAATTGAGGAGCGAGTGAGAGTTTGACGCATGGCATGGAGATATTCTAAAATCCTCAGGCCATTATGGAGGAGCGTCTGGCAGCTGCAGAGGGTGCAGGTTGCTTTTTGGACGTGTTTGTTGAGAGATATTGCAGCGTTTCTGTTGGAGAGAGTCCGGGGAGGCTGGTGACGGAGCAGAGAGCTTTAGAGAGAGGAGGAGATTTTTCTGGAGAGGATTCCTTGGAGCTTAGGCTGTTACGGAGAGAGAGAGAGAGAGGGGGAGTGATCGGAGAGAGATAGAGGGAGTTTGAAGGGCAAGTTTTCTGGAAGAAAAGACACCAAATAGGAGTAACGGGAGAGGGCTTTTGGGAGAAGAAAAGAGAGGTATGGATACCATAAATCCTGGGATTTACTTTATCAGTAGATGGTCTTGTTATTTTTCTCTCAACAGTGGTGGTTGATTGTTTGATTATGTGTTTGATTTCATGATTCATGTTTGAGTTAATGGTTTATTACTGCTACATTCTTCACTTCTCTGGTTGGTTTCGAGAATGGCTCTGTTTTAGCTTCACCATATATCACATAGAAATCTTTGTTTTGTTTTGTTTTGTTTGCAACTTCAAGGGATATTTGGCTTGATTTCACTCACCACCATCAAAGCCCGTTGATAAAAATATGGAACGTGGCTTGTATGAATTCTTTTTTTTTTTTTGTTTCTACCATGTGTGCCCTGTTTTAGCTACCTTTCCCTGTTTCTGATATTGGTCATGGTGAGCATCTATTTTCTCACCTCTGCCCGAGGTAGCAAGGAAGTTAATCTCAATGATGATCCTGCCAAAAGATGTCGACTGTGAAAACAAGAATACACGGGGCTTATCCTGTTGGGATTTCTTTGACGCCCGGAAATCATGTGCTCTGAGTTGTGAGTTTTATTTCATATATGATTGATTTTGGTTGACGAACCAGACGCCATTGCACCTTGCCGTGAGTGCAATCTTGCTGCTGTCTTCATCGAACTACTCCATGTAGCCAATTCATAATGCATATAGAATGTAACTTATGCCATACTTACCTCCAGCCATTGTTGGGTTGCAAGTCTTTGGTTTCCAAAGCTCTATCTCTCCTTATGGATGGTGTAATTTCTGAAGATTTTCAGCAGCATGAGAGAGGAGCTCGGGACCAAGACCGATATTTAAAATACAAAGAAAACGTGGCTTCCCATCAAAGCCACGTTTCTCTGATTTGCCACACGATGAGCAGTTGAGAGAAACGTGCTCCTTAACAGCAGCTACATGATGAAGGACATGGCCAAGTGTTGGACCACTTTAGGGCAGCGGAACGTGGGTGATTTGATAACACTCCAGTCTAGCTGACCTTGACCATTCCGAATGAATATTTGAGAAGGATACAAGTGTTTGGACGCCTTGTTCACTACTGCAGGAGGATCTCGGGTCTGACTAATACCACCCGCGGCACTAAGGAAGCTCAGAGGAGCGACAGTCGCGAGTTTCGTCTCCGGCGACGCCCACTGAAAAAGTTCAATGGTTCCCTTTTCAGAATCACCCCATCTTCGCCCCTGCCATCTCCATCACTACCTATCACTCCAGGAACCCTATGGTGGCTGCTGCCGCCTCACCGCCTTCCCACTTGTAGAATCTGAAGCGGATCAAGTCTGAGGTCTATGAAGGCTCTTAAGGAAAATCAGGATCTCGGGGCTGATAATGGGTTGATTGGTCAATTTGGTGTTGGGTTCTATTCTGCATTTCTGGTTGCTGAGAAGGTGACAGTGTCAACAAAGAGCCTCAAAGCCTGTTTGACAAGGCTGCTCCAAAATCCCAAGAGGTAGGCATTAAATGAGAAGAGGAATAGCTAGCCGTGTTCGACTAGGCAAATGCTACTATCTCTATCCTCGATGTGCATATGATGCTGTGCTAAGGGTGCGTTTGAGACGCCACAGGAACTGCTCTATGTCCGCTGCAACTATTCTTGAAGCCAACAATTGAGGATTTTAATTTCCCGAGGTTCCATGATGAATTTTCTTTAGATGGATTTCATGGGAACAATGGAAATCTCTCCAGACAAACACCCAATCAAACCTCATTGGTGAAGGCCTTGCATGGTGGCCATGCCACCTTAAGTCACGTGTTTTTTTTCTCTTTATTATTATTTATTCTTATCTGAATTTTGAAATGATTCCCTACACTCCCATTTTCCACATAACTTCTCGGATTCTAGTTTTCTTTGTTTTAATTTTCCAAACTCTATTTTTATCAAATAATTTATTTATTTTTTTAATTTTCATCTTTAGTTTTTTTTTTAGAATCCCTCAAAAATCCCATTTTTAATAAAACTTTGCCGCCATTTTCTTTTCTGGCGAGCAATCCTCACATCTCCTCTGTTTTTCAAAAAAATGTTTTTAAAATAAGTGTGAATTTAATTGCGTAATTCCAAATGATAGAATTTATGGAATTAGTTCATGCAAAAATAAATGGGCTTTGGTGGGGGCCCTACATACATGACTTTGATGATTGATTGGTTGATTGATTGACTGGAGTGTCACACTTGATTGATCCATTCTGCTTTATGACATGTATGAGATTATTCTTTAATTATTCACTAACCCCCCTCTCTTGATAGCGCCTTAATCGTTTGATACCAAGGTACGCACCCACTTTTACTATGATTATTGTCTATGCATGTTTTGGTTCCCACGTGTGCATGATCGATTTAGGTATCCATTGTTTTTCTTATTGATTGCCACGTCAGCTTCATTTTATTAGTAGAGATCCGACTTTAGGGGCTTAGAGGGGTGCTACGGTCTTTACCGTACCTTCCCGATAAGTAACCTGACCCCCGAACTCGATCCGGTTTTTCGCATACCACCTTTTCCAAAATAAGGAGTCACATTTAGGGTTTTTCTTTCTTATTTTGGTTACCCTCTTAAAAATAAAACAAAAATAAGTGGCGACTCCAGGTCATTTTTGAATAAATAAAATCAATTTTTCAAACATAAATCGAGCTCGCCATCGAGTGAGAAACGCATGAGCACGAAATGCGGGGTCCATAAATATGTATCCAAATAAACTTACAACAAATTCTTCTATGAAATTCCATGCTCCATGTGTCATAAATCCATACTCAACCAACATAATTGCGGAATGGGCTCATGCAAAAACAAAAATAGCACAAATGTAAATATCCGGAGAAGTGCAAAATCTCAAACTAATATTCAAACCCAAATTTCAATTTCAAATTAGTCTCGTAAGTTTTGCTAATTAAAATGAGTCCAAATTACTATAGGTCTTAACCCAAAATATCCAAATTAATAACCAAAAATACAAACACAATCAACCAAACCTAAAATTGGATAAATTAATATAAATTATACTAGGCCTAAATTTAATATTCCATAATCTAAGCCTACTTTAATATACATCACAATTGTCTCATGTCCAAATTAAATAACTCAAATTGGTCAAGCTCATATCAAATATTCAAATAATCCAACAAATCCAACTCACATTATGGGCCCCAAAATTCATATCAATTAACAAGCTCACACTAATAATACACATGACCAAAAGAAATAATATCTTAAGCCCAATCTAATAATCCCAAACAAATATCCAATTAACAAGTCCACATTAATAATATATATAGCCAAAGGTAATAATGTACTAAGCCCAATCCAACGAGCCTAAACAAATAACAAATTAACAATAGGCTTAAGTCCAAATAAATAGTAAGCAATTGATATAATCCAAATATCTCAAATTAATCACCAAATGCAATATACCCACAAACCCAAATTAACAAATTTCGAATTAATTCACTAACAATAAATTAAACCAAATTACATATTAATCTACCAACAACAAATTAACCCCAAATTTCATATTAATTCAACAATCCAAATTTCACAAACAACAATTACTATTAAAATAAAATAACAACAATAACAATAATAATAATAACAATAATAATAATAATAATAATAATAATAATAATAATAATAATGGAAAATGAGTGATACGGGGAAGTGAGAGAATGAGAGAAAAATGGAGAAGGTTGCCAGCCGACTAGGGCTTGCCAGCGGCGACTAGCCGGTGACCTTGCTGGTGACAGTGGATAGCTTTTTGGAAACAAAAATAAAATAAAATAAAGATAAAAATAAATAAATAAATAAATAAATAGGAGAAAATGGGGATGGAGGGGGCACCAGAAAAGGCACCAATACTAATTTATGTCTCATCCATATTACTAACTTTGTTATAAATGTATTATTTTATGTTTAAAAAAAATTAACTTTACCTTAATATTGAGTATGTATTTTTAAAATCCATATTTCCTACTAGGATACATTATGTTATTATCTAATGTAACAAATTCATATTTCTTATCATACATTATCTTATAACACTACCTTGTTAAATTATGAACACCAATTCATGAAGAGTCTGCATGTAGTAGATAGTAGGTCACAAACCCAAACTTCATCTCATTGTTATTTACATAAGGTACTGGAGTGCAGTTGATTCTCTATAGTGGGATATTAAATCAACTGCGGAATTGGATTTTGAGAGAGTTAGTACGCCTATTGCTCCTAGTAGTCCTCACTTTGAGCTCATATACCATGATGACACGATTTCTAAGGATTAGATGTGTATAAGGGCGTTTTAGCAATTACGCAAGGTTGCATAGGGGAATAGAGAACAAGTTCTCTTGATTGAGCTAATTGATTAATTGGATGACCCTGTGTGGTTGATTAATCAATCAGGATCTATTTTGGGTTAGATTAAGTGACCTAAGCCTTGGTAGGCTCAAGTCACTTAAGCCTAGTAAGGGAACCCTATTAATATCCCTTAGGAGTTAGGGTTTCTAAGGCGTTTGCTTGTCGTCTTCCACTTTCAGAGAGAAATATAGAGAAAGAGAGAGAGCCAAGGCATCTCTTTTCCAAAGTCCACTCTTTAGAGTGCCAAGGTCATGGTTTGAGTAATTAGACATAAGACTTTGGGTGTACAAGACCTCTAGAATATTCAAACTTCTTCATCGAAATGAATTGATCTAGGAACATCCAAATCTAGGTATAATTCATTTTTCTCTAGTTTTATTAATCTAAATGGTTTTTAAAAGCCATGTTTCACTTATGTTAGTTTCTAGAGAAGCCTAGGTAGATTTGCATGTACCTATACGATCTAGGGTTTATAAACGAAGAAATCTAGGGTTTCCATTAACACCTACTATCCATTGTATGCAAATTCCCCATGAAGTAGCCTCCATAATCTAACAAGATGAATGTTATCAACCTTTCAAGATTACCTTTATGATTCTTGAGTCTCATATCCTCCTATTGTGAGATGAAGTGACATATCTTATCTCATAAAGAGCATATGTCAAGTTCTAATTAAAAAACTATTATGACCATTGATTTCCTGATCAGACTTCTTTAGGATCACCCAATGGGACATATTGTCTCAATCTTCATAAGATATCATGGTATCCCTATTGAGAATATCTACTGTCACTAGCCACCATCAATTGTGACCCAATTTATAGGGAATATATGATCATCTTACGATCTCACTTATAGGTCACAACTATTATAAACTTTGGCACAAACTAAATATTCTCTCGAGGTTAAGGGACCATATAGTATAGTAGCTAGGTGAGGTCATGACTACTCAATAATTTAACATTATAACTCACTATGGGCCTTATTTAATGTTGAATTGTACAAACTAATGGACCTAACATGGGAAACTCATCCCAATGACCAACACTAGTCATCCCTTCCATTAGTAGGTAGTGTACTACAACCTTCAATGAATTGCCTAATTCTATGAACTAGTTGTGAACAAATCATCTACTTGCAAGCAACTCATGACCTAGATCTTCTGTATAACTCCTAATGCACCTAAACCATGTACAATGCAAAAAATGTTAGGCTAAAATGGCTATAAGTTATAATGCATGTAATAGGATAGATAAAAATAGGAAACTAAAATTTTATTAAATGAATAATAAATTTGAATTTGTTATATCATACTATGCTTTTAAGGGTTCTATCCTAACATTGGAGTTATGTAATGGGAAATTTTTCAAAGGTAAAAAAGATGTGGTGTTATATATTGACACTCTACATAAACCTAGAAATGGAGATGATGAAAAATATATAAAACATTTAAACATTTGAGTAGTAAACAATTAAAAAATTATCGATTGGATCAACAACTTTATTGAGAATTTGATAAGTACGTAGTTGGCAAAGTATGAATTTGTCAACAAGATCTAGGAACATTTGGAAAGATTATACATTTAGCCTAATTTTGCAAATCAATATTATTTAAAGATTGATATTTGAGCTCTTGAACAAAAGAAGATGAGTATTCAAGAGTTCTATTCCACTATAACTGATCTTTTGGACTAGTTGGCTCTCACAAAATCAATTGAGCTTTAGGTTTTTACGCCTTATATTGTTTGTAGAAAGTAATGACCATTGGTTCAATTTTTTTATAGCCCTTCATAATGATTTTGAGGCACTGCATGAAACAATTTTACATCATAGTCCTTTGTTGATTCAATGGCCAATAAATTAATAGATATTCCTAGATCAATTCCAATCAAAGAAAATGATGGTATGGATCTCGAAAACCTCACGATCTTCCACCCAATAGCTCTTTCCTAGACCTTGGCACTTAAAAATGGTGGAATTCTCACTTAGGAATGAAGAGTGGGATTCTCTCATTCTGAAAGATAGAATGAATCAAAATATAAGCCCTAAAACCTAAGGAGGTTTATATAGACTTACCTGTAAGTTTAAGTGACTTATGTTGGGTCACTTAATTTAGCCCAATGAGTCCTAATTAACTAACTTAATTGGGTTCTAATTAATTAATTAACTCAACCCAAAAACATTCATAAACTCTTGTGCAGCCTTTCGTGTTTACCAAAATGTCTGTATGCATACATATGAATATAAAACTCATAATCTCTCAAAAAAATCATGCCACCATGGAATATGAGTTTAAGTGAGGACCGCTAAGACTCATAAGAAAATATTGGCTACCTCATACTTCAATTCTAAAATTGACTTAATATCCTACTATAGAGAGTGAACTATACTCCATTATCGTAGGATATTATAACTATGAAATACAAACCTCTAGTCTATGATCCATTGTTCACTATATGCAAACTTCTCATAAACTGTTGATTGTAGTTTAACAAAATAAATGATATCTACCTTACAAAATTTCCTTTCGAGTCCTTGAGTCTCTAATCCTCTTCTTATGTGATAAATTGACACACTTAATTTCATAAGAAGCATATGTCAAATTCCAATTAAAGAATTATTATGACCACAGATTTCCTAATCACATGTCCTTAGGATCAGCCAAAATGATATATTATCTAAAACCCAGGAGATATCATGGTGTCTATCTTAAGTATACATGTTGTCACAAACCTCTATCAATAGTATCTCAATCCATAGGGAATATATTACCACTTTAGGATCTTACCTATATGTTAAAGTCATTTAAAATTTTACTACTGGCTTAATATCTTCTCAAGGTCGAGAGTTCATACAGTATAGTAGCTTTATGAGATCATAACTATTTGATACCCAATATCATGACTCATCATAGGTCCTGTCCAATGTGTAACCATATACATTAGTGCACTCACCATGGAAAACTCATCGTGATGACAAAGACAAGTCATTCCTCCAATTAGGAGGTACTAAACTATTGTTGGGTTGGGTTTCCCTCTCATGTGGAGAATGGCCCATATATGTCAAACCCAACAAAGCCCATATGATATGGGCCTTTTTGTCTTTTGGTGTAGGGTTTTTTCGAAAACCCCAAAAAGGATTAACTTCTCGAAATACAGAGTAAGAAGAGTGCAACCAATGATTTTGAGAGAAAAAAAAAGAATAAAAAATTGAAGAGTGTGAGAGAGCCATTTTCATCTAAGTAATAGATCTTGATGGTCTATGGCCTGTTTAAGCTGAAACTTGGTCAGCTGGTTTATCACTCTCAACTCTTCATTCTGGTTGAACTTTTCTATTTCATTCTATAGCCGCCTAAACAGAGTTGGTCATAAATAGAATCATTTCGGAGCAGTTTTAATCAATCTTCTTGATCTTTATTTTGCACCATTGGATCGTGTTGAAATTTGTACAGTATCTTCGTCTCTTATGTCTCTTAATTCTGGTTGGTTAGCTCATCGATCAGAGTAGTCGGCTATAATGTATAATCATTGAAACAAAGCAAGATAGAAAATAAGAGGAGAAAATCTCAGTTCTATGTAGTCTTCATCAAAGAGTGATATTTCTTTGATCCTTGGTTTGATTGAAGTGAAATTTTAATAGGAGGTTCGAAACTTGTGGTAATTTAATCTTAACGATTGGATCGTCGATTAGAGTTTTTTGGACAGATTAGTATAGCCTGATAGAATAACAAATTTGTGATCTCTTTCTATTATTCTTTTATTATTTTGTGTTTATGTTTGTGAAACTAAGAATTTTTTTTTTTTTTTTTATGGTTGTTTCTAGTGATAGTCCCCAATTAATGTTGGGACAAATTGTGTACTCTCACTTAGGTTGATAGTGAAGCCTTTTTGAGTGGACTCTGGTCCTGTGGTTTTACTTCTCACATTGAGGAGGTTTTCTACATTAAAAATTCTGGTGCATGTGTGGTGATTTTAATTGTGATATTGTGTTCAACTTTCTCCCAACAAAGTGGTATTAGAGCTTTGGTTGCTTGTGTTGTGTTGAAGAATGGATGTTAGTGCAAACAGAATGGTGAGCTTAAATGGCTCAAATTATGCCTTGTGGAATGATAAAATGGAGGATTTATTATATGTGAAGGGTTACCATCACCCTGTGTTTGTCGAAAGAAAACTCGCTAACAAAACTAATGAGGAATGTACATTACTTTATAGGCAGGTGTGTGGGTATATTCAACAATGGGTAGATGACAATGTGTTAAACCATGTTAGTGGTGAGAAGAATGCATGTACATTGTGGATCAAACTTGAAAAGTTGTATGCTCAGAAGACCAGAAACAACAAAATGTATTTGATGAAATAGTTGATTCTTTTGAGATATCGTGAGAATACTCCTATTACTGATCACTTGAATTCATTCCAAGGTTTGATAAATTAGTTGGATGCAATGAGGGTAAAATTTGATGAAGAGGTATAGGGTTTATGGCTTTTGGGCACTTTGTCGAATTCTTGGGAGACATTTAAAATGTCATTGTCTAATTTAACTCCAGATGGTGAGATTACAATGGAAATTGCTAAGAGTAGTGTTCTAAATGAAAAGATGAGAAAAAAGTCACATTGTTCCTCCTCATAGTCAGATATGCTAGTTACTAAGGCATGGGGGAGAAACAAGAGTAGGGGTCTGAAAAACAGGGAATGTAGTAGAAATAAGTCTAAAGGCAGATTTGCTAATGTTGAGTGTTACCATTGTGGTAAGAAGGGGCATATCAAGAAACATTGTAGAAAGTTGAAGAAATAAAATTAGAAGAACAACGGGAAAGAAAAAGGCAATAAGAGCAGTGATGAAGATCAAGTTGGCACCACTATAGAAGACTTTTTACTAATGTATGATGATGATGATCAATTCAGCATTTGATAAGACTAACTGGGTAATTGATAGTGGTGCTACTATTCATGCTACATTTTGTAGGGATTTCTACACATCCTACACACCCGATGACTTTGTAGTTGTAAGGATGGGCAACAATGGTGTGGCTAAGGTTATTGACATAGGTAATGTTTGCTTAGAAACCCATAATGGTATGAAACTGCTTTTCAAAGATGTAAAGCATGTTCCAGACATTCGGTTGAACCTTACCTCTACTAGCAAGCTTGATGATGGTGGCTACTATATATAGTGGTCTTGGTAATGGTCAATGGAAGCTTACTAAGGGTTCTTTAGTCATAGCAAAATGTAAAAGGAATCGTAATTTGTACATGATGCAAGTTGGACTTTCTAAGGATGTCATTCATGCTATTGAAAATGTGGATGTTGAGTTGTGGCACAAGAGACTCGGTCACATGGGTGAGAAAGGAGTGATGGTACTATTTAGAAATAATCACTTGTCTGGGATGACAAACACATATCTAGAAAAGTGTGTTCATTTCTTGGTAGGAAAGCAAAATAGAGTTGTTTTCAAGACACACTGTAGACCCTCAATTTTGTCCCTTTAGCACATGTCTTTAAAATTCGTTTTCAATGCTCCACAATAGTTTCTTGGTGGCCCATGGCTACTCATACCACTTACCTTTTTTCTGAGTCACCTCGGAGATTTTGGTTGAGGGATTATTTGATCCCTTATTGTGACCTTTGGCAACCCTAATTTAGACTTAGGCTCTTTGTTTATTTTTAAGATAGCTTTTAGATACACTTGGCCCATTAGGCACTTTTAGACTCACTTTTTGTATGACTTACACGGTTGCATGACTCGTGGGGCCCAGTTTTTGTTAATTTGTTTATTTTTATTTCTTAGTTTTAGTTTTATGATTATCAATCACTCTTATTTTTATTTGTTTTCTTCCTCTTTATATTATTTTTCTTAACTTGATTATTCATTATATTTTTTTTTTATTATTGTCCTCTAGTTTGTTTACTTATTTAGTTACTCATTCAATTATTTACTTTAAAAATTTCATGCTTTTGCAAGGAAACTTACCATTGGAGTTTAAAGAAAGTGGGACTCCCCTTGGAAGGTTTTGGAGGGGAATTCGAAATTGGGAAGATTTGCTTTTGAAGGAGAAGACTAAAAAAAAATAAGGAAACAAAATATTCTGCAAGAAGGGGCTGCCATATATAAAGAAAAAGAGGTGGGAGAAAGAAAAGAAGGAGAAAAACACGCATAGAGAAAGAACAGGTATTGGAGTCTTGGTAGGGAGAGGAAGAAAGGGAGCAAAAAAGAAGGATTTTTTTTTAGGAGTACGCTGAAGAAGAGGAAGGAGAGAGGTGATTCATTACTCTACAGCCGCCTAAAGGTAAGTCCTTCATTGCAAAATATGGACTCCTTTCCAGATTTCTTTTGTTTTGATAGAGATTCGTTGGATGCTTTGGTGTGGTCATCAGAGACATATTTGCTAATCTTCGATTTATTTGGGCTAGGTTATAGTGTTTTTCATGTTTCACTTTTATTGATTTTTCGTCAAGATCAGTTTGGTACTGCTTTAGTCTCTCTGTGAGTTGTCTTCAGTCATGTTTTGATTTCTATTTGAAATATGTTTGATTCTAATTTGAAATATGTTTGATTTTTTTTATTTGAAATGTGTTTGATTTCACCCACCTATTTAAACTTGTTGATTCGAAACATGAAACATGACTTTTCTTGGTTTCTTTTGTTTATTTTCTCCATGCCCTGTTTTTTGGCTACCTTCCCCTGTTTCTGGTGTTGTGTATGTGTGGTGACTCTACTGGATACTGTGATGAGAGGCATGAAATGATTCCGGTTTATGAATTCATGGAAAACGGAACTCTGAGAGACCATCTATACAATTGGAATGAGGATTGCACCATGTCGATTCCCCGATCATAACTATCTTGGGAGTAAAGGCTGGAGATTTGTATTGGTTCAGCATGCGGCACTTCGAATAAATCTCATATCAGCACAAATGTAAAATGCAGTTTTGGTTACCTTGATCCAGAATATTTCAGATGCTTGCATTTAACGAGTAAGTAAGATGTATACTATTTTGGAATGGTTCTTTTGGAAGTGCTTTGCGCTAAGTCGGCTATTAAAAGCTCAGTTCCCATAAATGAGGATTTAGAAATCGTTCTAGACAAAATGATGATGTTGTTCCGATACCTCCAAGAGAAAGATGTGTTTGCAAAATACTATAAGCAACACTGGGCAAAAAAAAAAGGAGAATCAGAGGAGCACTTTTGGGCGTCCATCTTGCTACTCTTGTATCCGTCTTCCTGGCAAGGACCTTAATGCATTGGTTCTGTATCTTGTGATGAGGATCTGCAAAACACGATGGAGGAATGAAGCATGGAGGGTGACTCTGAGATTCAATATGTAGTTGCTGTAGTTGGAGTGGACCTAGAATCAAGAAAGAACTTAATTGGGTTGGCAAACACTTCAGATAGCGATTTGGATGAGTTACTCAATCTAAATGTTGAAAGGGAGACTGGACGAGTTGCAACAGAATTACCTGGACCTAGTACAACACCTTAGACAGTCAATGTACATTCATCAGTAGTCCAATTTTCTCAACCACTGGAGCCGAATTTTTCTGGTGCTTATGACCAATTCAAAGCCTTACCAAGATCAGATGCACAATGGTGTCCATGTTCATGTGAAGGATTTGAAGGTGTCAGCAAAGGAAGATAAATTGAAGAGAGATAATTCATCCCAGAAAATGAATGAACCCGAAAGAAATTGATCTTTCCTGAGTTTTCAATCCTTTACCTTGTTATGAAGAGCTCATAGGCTATCTGAAGACTATATTCTCTGTTTTGTCTCCTTTCGCAGAGTGCCCACCAGCTCATCCCTTGATCATGAAGAGGTGTAGGGAGTCTCAATGATTGGAAATCACATGCTTTAAGACAGGTCGGTTCTGTCACTACTTTCAAATTCTGCTTGTCTCTGGGGCCCCTACTTTTGAAGATTGTCTCGAGGATTGGTTAATTTCCAACAATTGAAGCCATGCAAAATGTGGTTATGAGACATGTGTTTAATGCTAGCATCATATAATGAACATGGCTAAGAATGCTTCCTGCAGTTCACGTGTTGGGTAACGAGGAAGCGGTGTTGCTGTAATCTAAACAGCCATATTTCTTTATAGAAAGTCGTTCCACTAATGGTAATGAACCTGCTGTAGATGCGCACTCCAACACCGAACCCCCTTCATCATGACTTAAGGTAGATCCGGAGATAGAATATCCTACTGAAATTCATTTTAATCAACCTGCACAGAAGTGGAAATGTGTCAACAGCATTCAATAATAAGGAGACTCAAATGTGGGATTCTGGTTGGAATTGTGAACGTGTGAAAAGTCTGAGTTATGGGGTACTTGGTATTCAAAAATATGTGAGAGACTGAAGGCTTTCATAAAGGCACTTACAAGCAAGAAGATTCTGAAGCTGAATATTTGGAAGCTCCAGTTTTTGAGGCTCTGCTTCATTTCATATGTTGGGATTCATTACCTAACATAGAAGAGTCCTTCTACTTTGAGGGGCTTAGTATCTGCTCAACAGATTGGTACAGTCTAGGTAGGTTCAGGCAGTGATGCGAGCTTAATCTCTACGAAGATATTGCCATAAATTCTGTAGCAACTACCTTAGTTTATGATCAGAATAGCACCATTGTTCCCAGCTAAAAGTTGGATGTCATAAATTTGTTGAACTCTTTGAAGAATCGATAGCAAGAAAGTTTCACGCGAAGAAGTTGCTGAATCTTATTGACTGAAGCATTAGTTGAGGCATGGGTTAACAGTGAAGCCAGAACTGAACTAGAAATTCGTCTAAGAGAAGCTGATTCTGAAGCCACAAAGAATGAGCATATTATCAAGGTAGTTGCTGATGGAGTACAATTTGTGCATAGAAGGAAAGAAGCTGTTGGCAATGGAGACCAGGCAGCGGAAAATGACGCTGAATCTACCACAGAGAACCTAACACTTGAGTCAAAACAGTCAGAAAACAGACTTACACATGTTGATGCATAGGGCGCTGAACTGGAAAATGCGGTCTCTGGCAAATCAGAGTCACTTGAATTTGCAAATCTCAGTCCAGTTTTAAACACAACAATAAAACTAGATGAAACCAATCATTACTCAGATGAAGATGATAAAAAAAGTGAGATTGAAGGCTCAGTTACAGATGAAGAGTTTAAAGGTATGGTTCTTGAAGGTTCTGAAGCTGCCAAACACTTCTCGAAGGAATTGGAGCAAGTATTAGGTGGAGGTTCTCACTCTAGTGCAGAGAGTTCTCATGATCATTCACAGAGAATTGGTGGTCAAATTATAAGTGATTCAAATGAAGAAGTGGACACTGATGAAGAAGGAGATAGAAAGGAATTATTTAATACTGTTGCATTGGCTACCATTTTGAAAGCAGTAACAAATACAAGTTCTGATAGTGGCAGTATCACAATAACCTCTCCAGGCGGATCCAAGTTTTTTTTTTTTTTTTTTCTGTTGACTGTCTTGCTAGATTGGAATCTGCAAACTGGTCTCAGAAACCTGCTCCCCTCCCTGACCAAACCAGTCCGATCTTTTTACCCCTTCTAATCTTGCAATCAGAGGCGACTCAGAGAACACCTTGAGTGAAGAAGATAAAAACATTGAAAATGAAGTAGAATTTCAGATTGCGGAATGATTTTCAAACTCTGGGGATCCACAAAAGCAGAAGAACCATCAAGCATTCACTTGACAAGCAAGGAAAGCATACATGCAGGGAATTGATAAGCAAGCCACTGATAGCATAATGTTGGGACCTCTAGAGTCGGCAGAAGTTGACTGAAGCGATGCAAATAAACTAGGATCTGACAAATCAGCTGATTGAATCAGAGAAGGCTGTGGATGCATTTGACATATTTTCTGAGAATTTGAGCCATCCAGACAAGGGTATTTGTGTTTCAACTCTGAGAATTTTGTGTCACTATGAACCTCTGGATGGTGAAACAAATTTTCAGCTAGTGGAGAAGAAAATGCAAACTGAAGTTTCTCCTACTTCTTATGCAGAAATACAGCGCAATAATGTTCTTCACATCCTCTTCTCCATTGAAGATACACTTCTTTCAATTTCTACCAGTAGGAAAGTCAGTCTATCCATCTCTAAAACACAGGGACCTTTTCGAAGAGAAAACAACAACAAATTTCAGCAACAACCTCATCAGTTTCAACAGCAGTTCGTTCCAAGTCAACATCAACAGAAGCCATCAGAATCAATTCCAGCAGATTTCTTCTGAAGACCATTCTAGAGCACACTACCATTTTCCTCTTGCACCCTCCTGTTTTCCTTGTGCTTTTACATGTTTTGAATTGTGTTTTCAAAATCGTTTTCATCCAAATAACCCTAACTTTAGAGAATTATCCCCAAACTCTCTTTAGGCATAATATCCAGATTTTAACATACTATTTGCTGCCATTTTCCCTTCCGGCATGCATTTTCAGCATTTTCAACCATTTTCTTGATTTTTTCGATTTTCTCAAGCATGAACAAACTTCATGATTCCAAACAATGGGATTCATTGAATCGACTCATGCAAAATCAACTTGGACCTTGGTGGGGGGTCCTACATTCTTGATATCTTCACTAATATTGATTTTAAAGATGAATTGTTTGGTATTTAATTGATTTTGATTTCTCTTGATGATATACATGAATTTGTTTCGTATTTATTGTTGAGATGCTCTTGATTCCCATAGAGGAGTACTAGCTTGCTATCCAGGTACGCTCTCTTCTCATCTATTTTTTTAGAACTCTATGGACTTGTATGTCATTGATGACCATATCCATATTTGACATGATTCTTGGATGTCTTGATATATGCCTGATTTGCTTGAATAAAACAAATGTTGTGTGCTACATTTCTACACTAACTTCTATGTTTTATGATAGCGCTTGAAGAGCGGTTCAGGTACGCACCCTAACTCTCCTTTATTGCAATTTGATTGTGTTTGGCATGCCACTCTCTAAAATCAACTAGCCTATTTAGGTACCTATAATTAACTGATTAATGGCCACACTTCCCTTGACTTTGTCAGTAGAGGCCTTTATAGGGCTTAGAGGGGTGCTACCTCTTAGAGGTACCTTCCCAATAAGTAACCTGATCCCCGGACTTAGATTCGGGCTTCTCAAAGACATGCTTTTTCCAAAACTATGGAGTCACTTTTTAGGGTTTTTCTTTCTTGTTTTATTTTCCCTTTCAAATAAAAATAAAATAGGTGGCGACTCCAACTTTTCTAAAATTAATTTTTCACAAATAAAAAGCGAGTCTCACCGATTGAGTGGGGGCGCACGTGAAAAATGCGGGTCCACACACACCTTTCTTCTTCAAGAAATGAGAATTTTCTTGACTTAGTCCATTCTAATTTATATGGTCCAATGAAGGTAAAAACCCTTGGTGGTTCACTATACTTCATGACTTTTATTGATGATCATTCAAAGAAGATTTGGGCATACACATTGAGGCATAAAGATAAGGTATTGGATGTGTTCAAGCAATTTTAGGCTTCAGTTGAGAGAAACTGGAAGAAAACTTAAATGTATCTGAACTGACAATAGAGGAGAATATTCAGGGCCATTTGATGAGTACCACAAATAGCAAGGTATCCGCCATCAAAAGACTCCTCCAAAGATACCATAGTTGAATGGTTTGGCTGAAATGATGAATAGAACACTGGTTGAGAGAGTGATATGTTTGCTTTCACAAGCAAGGTTGCCTAGATTTTTTTGGGGTGAGGCTTTGAGTATAGTGGTTCATGTGTTGAATTTCTCACCATCTATTCTTTTGCAATTTGATGTGCCAAATAGAGTTTGGATAGGCAAAGATGTTTCGTATGATCATTTGCGAGTCGTTGGATGTAAGGCCTTTGTACACATTCCTAAAAATGAAAGGTCCAAGCTTGATGTGAAGACATGCTAGTGTGTATTTGTGGGTTATGGCCAAAATGAATTTGGGTACAGATTGTATAATCCAGTTGAGAGTAAGTTGATTAAAAGTTGAGACATTGTATTTATGGAAGATCAGACAATAACAGACCTTGATGAAGTGGAGAAAGCAAAATCTGATAGTAGTGACAAGTTGATTGACTTGGAAATAATTTCTCTAACACCAATGGCAGATCAACTTGATGTTGAGACACAAAATGACCATATGGTGCAAGTGATGATTTAGAACCTATAGAGGTTAGAAATTCTGATGTTATTGACCAGCCACAAGTACCACAAGCTACTCCTATAGTCCCATCTAGACAGTCTACCAGGAATCGTCAGTCTTCCACAAGATACTCCCCAAAAGAGTATGTGATATTCACTAATGGGAAAGAACCTAAGAGCTTTGAAGAAACTATAGAGAATAAGTAGAAGAGAGAGTGGATTAAGGCTATACAAGATGAGATGAAGTCCTTGCATGCTAATCATACTTTTGAGTTAATGAAGCTGCCCAAAGGAAAAAAAAAGCCTTGGAAAACAAATGGGTGTACAAGATGAAGCAAGAAGAACACACTTCATGCCCAAGATACAAGGCTAGACTAGTTGTCAAGGGATTTAGCTAGAAGAAAGGCATTAACTTTGAAGAAATCTTTGCTCTAATTGTGAAAATGTCATCCATTTGTGTAGTGCTTGGTCTTCCAGTTAGTCTTGACTTAGAGATTGAACAAATGGATGTGAAAACTACTTTCCTCCATGGTGACTTGGAGGAAGAGGTATACATAGAGCAGTCAAAGGGATTCAAAGTAAAAGGAAAATAAGATTATTTTTGTAGATTGAAGAAAAGTCTTTATGGCCTGAAACAGGCACCTAGGCAATGATACAAGAAGTTTGAGTCAATTATGGAGAAGCATGCTACAACAAGACAACTTATGATCATTGTGTATTTGTGCAAAGATTTTTTGGAGATGACTTTATTCTTAGGCAAATGTCATTGCTACATTATATGCAAAAAGTTGAATCAACAACATTAAGATAAATCACTCAACTACCACGCCATGCATCTCAAGTCCATCTAGCTTCTTGGGTCTTCTATAATTGGGCAGCAAATAATACTAATTGAAGATGCTACCATGACATCTGTAGAAAAGAGCCCATTGACATCCTCATTGACATCTGAAGCTTAAATTTAGTAATGTTGAGCAAAAGAAGTGCCTTCATCCTCATTAACATCTAAATATTTCCTTTTTATGTAAAAAACTTCACATATTAATATGATGCTCACATATCCAATAGAAATTGCAACACCCATAATCAACCCAATGTTGTTTTTTCTTTAAAAGAGGAATTGGTGGAATTCTAACTACAGTTGGTAAAATCTAAGAAAAGTAAATAGAGATTAACTCTAATTATAAAAAATAAGCATCATTTAGAACACATATTGTATTAAATGAAATTCATAAAATATCATTCAAATATGTTACCTGAAACAACATTGAGAGCTGAAATGGATGATCTATGATAACCCTAGATTGAATTGCAGCAAATTCCCTTACCAACTCAAGGCAAATGACTTTTCTGGAGATTAGTTGTTGGTACACAATCCAAGCCATTAATTATTTTCTATTCATTTTTAGGGCATAGGGCAAGCGCCCAACGAAGCCGTCTCATGTGGAGGCACAATAAAAGACGCGTTTTGACACTACCTTGTTTAGTAGTGCAGACGAATTTCCATACTTTTGGTTCTCGGGTTGGGTTTTTTTATCTTCCAACTTTGAAAATTAGTTCAAGTTTCATATTGTTCTACTGACATGGAGAGGACTTGCTAATGACGTGGGGAAATTTAGGGGTAATCTGGGAAAAGGAAAAGTAAACAGGACATAGTGCGCATTTCCGATATTATTTTTCCCATTAATAGTTGGATTTCATATTTCATCTATTTTAGTTTCCAAAAGCATATATTTTCGATATCAGAGGGCCAAAACACAAGTTTCCCAATTTTAAACGATGTCAATCTCATGATACGAAAGCTACCAATATATATATATATATTAAAAAATGTTTAAATTGGTATGTTTATTTAAAAAATGCTTAATTTTTTTCCCTAGGACTTGAAAGATCCAACGACTTTTGTCGGCTAACAAAAATAATGATCACCACACCAATTCTTTGGTAATTAGACCTTGGACAAAACCTCTTAAGACCATAGGATGTGTTTGGTATGTCAGATTAGAAATTAGAATAGGATGAGAATAAAAATGAAATAAAATGTCATGTTTTAGGTAAGGATTAAAAAATCACGAAACATCGATGATATTCTCAATCATCAAACGTGGTCAAAACTCGAGTAATATTCTTGATCAAACATGGTGAATACGGTAGATTTGAATTCCAGACAAAAGACGACCAATTATATATATATATATATATATATATATTAAAAGCCATTATAAAAATAAATATTAAAAGAATATTTTAATAAATTAATTAATTATAATCATTTGATAATTAAATGAAAGTTTTCATTTAATTGAATACAAAAGGCATAAAAATTATGATGACAATTTTCTTCACAAATCTTTTTTTATATCATTAATACATTTATTAAATGTTAAAGAAATTATATATATATATATATATATATAATTGAATTAAATAGATCATAATTTTAATATCAATTATATTTTAAAATTACTTGTATTATAATCAAATGTTGCAACATTATTCTCGAATAATATTTGACATAACTAAATAATATTTTTTTTTATCAACGCACATGATATTATTATCAAAAACTATATCATGCATATATCATTTTGGTTAATATACCAACTTTAAAATTTTTATTATTATTTATTATATTATTTTTAAAGTTTCTTTTAATATTTTCATGAATTTTAATCTATTTATCTTACTTATATTTTATATCAAAATATTCACAAATATTTCTCCATGTATCTCAATACATTCATAAAATTAAATTATCGATATAACAGTCAAAACGATAAGTTCATCATTGGCTTTAGGTTGTGTTTGGCATGTCGGACTAAGAATTAGAATAGGATGAGAATGGAGATGAATTAGAATGTAAAATGATTACCTATTATGCTTTGGATGAAAACTAAAATAAGCTAAGTTGTTCACTTGGAACTATTTCCTAGGGTAAAGAGATTCATATTTATCAATTTTAAATATCAGATAAGAAGTTGGAAGAGTTGGAAAAGAGAATAGTGGACAAATCTTATGGGTTCTTATATAAAATAGGGAAATTCATCATGAATAGTGGACAAATCGCATGGGTCTAATTATATAAAATATGAAAATTACTTTATAATGAATCAAAGGTATGTTTTGTAGTGTTTTTATTTGAAGTATTTTTAATGAAAGTACTCTTTGGAAGTTTTTTTAGGATAATCACTTATTATTAAGTTTTTCTTCAGAAAACACTATGGGTGATTTTTTAGACTCTTAAAAGTGTTTCATAAATTTTGTCAAGCATCTAATTTTTTTTTTCAAAAACATTTACACTAAAAACGTTTTTTAAAATAACTATCAAACCAACTTTAAATGTAGTAGATGTCACATGCACACAATGGCTACCCTATGTCATTCACATGACCGTCATTCTTTGAATGATTCTCTATGTATAATCCAGTGTCTACAATTCACAATATCGTTTGAATTATGAATTATAAATTCTTATTGAAAAATTACACATGTTAAATTAATTTTTCATTTTTTCTTTGTTTTAAGTTTTTCTTGGATCTTGGTTCGGATGAAAAATTTAAACATATAAAGAATTGAAAAGGAAATGGAAATTTAGAAATTTAGGTTTTTTATAATATAAAAACAAAAAAGTATTTACTTGTTTGAAAGTTATACACCGTTTTTCCCAACAAAAACATGATTGTAGTTTTATGTATCCAAATTTTTTTAAGGTTATTGCAAGTATAATTGTAATAGATTATTCTCATTTTATATTGATATCGTTCATTTTGATCCCTCGTGACTTTAAATGTGTCTATATTATTAAAAGAAATGTATACATGTATAATGTCATAAACTTTTTTCTCCTATTCCATGTAGGATATCACAATCACCTCCAATCAGTCTTAAGACTTGAAAGACTTAACAACTTGAGATGGGTAATAAAAACAATGATTACCCAATAAAATGAATTTGAACTAATGCTACTTGTTTCTTTGAAATTTATTTTTCTATCATAGAAAAACTAAAGAATTTGAACGTATAATGGTTTTAAGTAATTTCTACTATATTTTATTTTTCTTCATATTTTTCATAGGAAATCAAACAAGAGAATTTCATGTGTCTTCCTATCTTATTTTCTTTCCATAATATAGGCAATTCAAACTCGAGCTAAAAGTTGGCATTGACATAATATTGAGGATGAATAAGCCTAACAAACATGAAAATAGTTCCTAAAGGCTCCATCAGTGTAGCATCTGCTACATAGGTTATATGCTAATTGTTAATGGGGTTCTTTGGGTAACCAGGGGAGTTGGGGATTAGAGAGTTACTCAATGATCACTTTGGTATAATAATAAGAGAATTCTCTATATATGCAAGTCAGAGTTTAGCCATTGAGGCAAAGATCCTAACCTTTCTAGAGAGTTTATTGCAAGCAAAAGCTTTAGGCCTCTCCAATCTCCTATTAGAAGTAGCTTCTACCATTCTAATATCACGGATGACCAAGGAAAAAAAAAAAGAGAACCCTAGAAGTTTAAGGGGTCATAACTTCAAATCATTGATATTAGATCAAAAATGATATGGCCATTTTGTTAGGTTCATTGCTGTTCATTGCTAAAGAAGTTGTGCAGGGAGTGTTAGCAAAGCATGGAGTAAGACATTCGGTTTCTTCTATAAGAGATTTTTTTACCTTATGGATCTATAGTGAGCATTGTCCAAACCAGTTTGGCCTATAAGATAAATTGATCTTTTTGGACATTATACACCTATTTTCATAAATATTGCATAAGGGTGCTTTATACTAATTGGGAAGATTTCTCATCTTGCTTTGTACCTACTATTTTAATACAATAAAATGGTTGTTTATGATGTTCTTAAAAAAAATTAAAAATTAAAATAAAAGGGAACACAACTGCAAAAGAGCAATTAATTACTATATTTAAGGTCAGGCATTGTTAAAATTACTAGAGAAACATTGTATACAAAAATAAATTTCACATTGAACAACATATGCATTATTCTTTCTAGTACATTTTCCTTATTTTCCTCAAAGTGTTTCTCCCATTAAAGCTAGTTTTGAATGCCTAATTTCCCGACTGTACCTAGTTCAAACTCTTGTTGATAATTGTAAAATGTACAAGGTAGGAACAAAAAGAATAATAATAGAAAATGTTCACAAGGAGACTTATCAGAGTGAGATAGAAAAATTAGGTTCCCAGCATCAGAAATCTCATTTAAGAACAACCTTCAACTTGCTCTGCACTTGCTCCCTAACATTCCACTGCACCCCAGAATCATAGCCAAATTCCAGGTTATTAGTCATTACCTGTAATCAAGACGAAATATTAATCACTTGTACAAAATCCCCTAAACATGAAATACCTGCAACTCGTTTATCTTCTCATCTGTAAGTGAACGCTCCATGGACCGGTATGCTATCCAATAACATTGACTGGTCATTCCTTTGTTGTTGGTGAAATTGTCAATCAATTGCACTTGGAAGTCAAAAATGTATCTAATAGTTTAGAAAACTTCAGAATGGAGCTTCACTTTCAGGCACTAGGAAAATAGGGACTTATTATGGCCACTGTTTCACTATAGATCAGATTGTTAACAATCATCTTGGAATATATGACAAATTTTGAATGAAAATTGACTACGATCCTATTATTTAGAGAATAGTATTTCCCAATTTTAACCTCTTTATAAACCTTCAATATATGAAACACCTTAAAAGAATATTAACTTCCAAAGCATCGCTTTATCACAATTATATGTTTGGCATCAATGAATCAGAGTGGAGGTCTTCGTAAGTCCACCATCTGGAGTCCTCCCACTCATATTAGCATATCCAATTCCTGATGGCACTTAAAGCTATTGTGGAAAGAGAGAAAAAGGAGAATCCCTAATTTTTGTTATTGAAAAATGTTAATAATACACATTGGACTTGGCTATATATACACATGTTAGTGGGACCCATAATACAATAAGGAAAGAGAAGGAAAAGTAAATAACTGAAATAACTGTACACTATCTAACACTCCCCCTCAAGCTGGAGCATATATGTTATATGCACCAAGCTTGTTACAAATGTATTTAATTCTAGGACATTTGAGAGATTTAGTAAAAATATCTGCTACTTGATCATTTGAATTGACAAAACTAATTGCCACACATCCTGATGCGATCTTCTCTCTAATGAAGTGATAGTCAACTTCAATGTGTTTGGTCCTTTCATGGAAGACTGGATTGGATGCAATATGCAAAGCGGCTTGGTTGTCACAGATGAGCTTCATCTGTTCATCCTTTCCAAATCTCAACTCCCGAAGAAGATGTTTCAGCCATATGAGTTCACATGTTGCCAAAGCCATAGCTCGATACTCAACTTCAACACTAGATCTAGCCACTAAATCTTGTTTCTTACTCTTCCAGGATATTAGGTTACCTCCAATAAAAACACAATACCTCGAAGTGGAACGTCTATCTATGGGTGAGCCAGCCCAATCTGCATCTGTGTAACCAACAACCTGGGTATAACCTCTATTCTTGTACAACACACCTTGGCCTAGTGTGCTTTTGATATATCGAAGAATGCGGATTACAGCATCCCAATGGCTATTACATGGTGACTGTAGGAATTGACTAACAACACTTACAGGAAAAGAAATGTCTGGACGAGTAATGGTGAGGTAGTTCAGTTTACCTACAAGTCGCCGATATCTTCCAGGATCTCCTAAAGGCTCCCCCTGTCCTGGTATAAGTTTGACATTTGGATCCATAGGAGTGTCTACCGGTTTACAGTCTAACATATCGGTTTCTTCCAAGATGTCTAAAGCATACTTCCTTTGGGAAAGAACCATACCGGAACTGGATTGAGCTATCTCAATCCCTAAGAAATACTTGAGTTTCCCCAAGTCTTTAGTTTGAAAGTGGGTGAAAAGGTGTTGCTTTAGTTTCTGAATACCATTCTGATCACTGTCTGTAATGACGACGTCGTCTACATAAACTACTAGATAAATAGATTGCCCCGAAGAGTTATGATGATAGAAAACAAAATGGTCTGCTGTACTACGGAACATGCCAAACTCCTGAACAACAGAACTAAAAAAGCTAAACCATGCTCGAGGAGATTGTTTCAAGCCATATAGAGAACGGCGTGACCTACACACAAACCAGACTCCCCCTCAGCAACAAAACCAGGTGGTTGCTCCATATAAACTTCCTCATCAAGATCCTCATGAAGGAAAACATTTTTAATATCTAACTGATAAAGAGTCCAAGAACGCATAGCAGCCATGAAGAGCAATAGACGAACAGAAGCTATCTTGGCAACAGGAGAGGAAGTGTCACCATAATCAGAACCATAAACCTGAGTATAGCCTTTAGTAACTAAGCGGGCCTTAAGACGATCAACCTGACCATCAGGGCTAACCTTAACTGTGTAGACCCAACGACAACCAACTGTAGATTTACCAAAGGGTAAAACAACAAGATCCCAAGTGCCATTGGAGTGTAAAGCAACCATTTCATCTACCATTTCCTGTCGCCAGCCTGGATGGGAAAGAGCCTCAAGAGTGCTCTTGGGAAGAGAGACAGAAGATATAGCATAAACAAATGCAGAATAGGGTGAAGATAATCGACGGTAACTCAGAAAATTGTAAATGGGATGAGGTTATGAGTAGATCGATTACTTTTCCGAAGAGCAATGGGTAAGTCAGTAGAAGGAGGCAGAGCCGGGATAGGTGAAGCCGAAGGGATAAGAAGTGAGTCAGCAGGTACCTCGGCTAAAGAAGGAAGAACAACGACACGATGACGACGATGATAAACCTGAAGTGGGCAAGAAAGCACTGCATCAGGTGGGGAGATAATGGGAAGGGGTAAGACTTCAAAAATAGGAAGAGACTCATAGGTGGAGAAGAATGGTGAGTCCTCAAAGAAAGTGACATCAACGGAGAGAAAGTAGCGATGAGTCTCAGAGGAATAACAACGATAGCCCTTTTGAAGTCTGGAATATCCCAAGAAGATGCATTTTGTGGCTTTGGTAGAAAGTTTGTCCTGTCCAAGAGTGAGAATATGAACAAAGCAAGTACAACTAAAAACACGAAGGGGAAGGAAATAAAGTGGTTGGTCAAGGAAAAGAAAGGAATGAGGGATCTGATCGTGTAATATAGATGAGGGCATACGATTAATCAAATGACATGCTGTAAGAACATCATCCCCCCAAAAAGGAAAAGGAACATTATTATGGAGAAGAAGAGTACGAGCTATCTCAACAAGATGTTGATTCTTACGTTCAGCTACCCCATTTTGTTGAGGAGTATGAGCACAAGAAGACTGATGAAAGATCCCATGTTGGGACATAAATGAAGTTAATGGTGTAGAAAAATATTCCCTGGCATTGTCACTGCGTAACACATGAATAGAAATATTGAACTGGGTTTGGATTTCAGCATAAAATTTCTGGAAAATAGAGAATAACTCAGCTCGATTTTTTATTAAAAATAACCAAGTACATCGAGAATAGTCATCAATGAAAGTGATAAAAAACTGAAATCCTAAAGTAGACGTGGTCCGACAAGGACCCCAAACATCAGTGTGGACAAGTTCAAAAGGAAACTTTGCCCGATTATTCAAATGCTTTGGGAACGAGACACAAGTATGTTTCCCAAGCTGACAGGACTCACACGCAAGCGATGACAAAGATGAAAAGCAAGGGACCATTTTCTGGAACTTGGATAGACTAGGGTGGCCCAGGCGACTGTGGATGAGGAGGGGAGCATCAGTGGAAATGCAAACTGCAGGAGTTGAAGGCGAGGTGAGGTGATAGAGGCCTTGAGACTCACGTCCTATGCCAATCGTCTTCCTCGTACTCCGGTCCTGCAAGGTTACAAATTTATTAGAGAAAGTGATAGAACAATTAAGAGTGCGAGTTATTTTGCTGATGGAAATAAGATTAAAAGGACACTCAGGGGCATAAAGGACAGAATGGAGAGGTAGGGAAGGGAAATGATGAGTTAAACCAAAACCTTTAGCCATAGTTTGGGAACCATTAGTTAAAGTAATAGTAGGTAAGGCAAAGGTAGTAGTAATAGAAGAGAAAAGATCCTTATTACCAGATATGTAATCAGAAGCGCCAGAATCTAGAATCCAAGGTCCAAGAGAAGATGTGTGGGTAAGACAAGTAGAAGCATTACCAGTATGGGCAACAGAAGCAATAGAAGCTGACTTGTTGGCCTGATAGAGGAGATAGTCATCATACTCACTGTCAATGAGGGAAATACCCTAAGATGTGGAGGAACTGGGAGGTTGAGGTGGCTGAGGATCAGATGACTGGGCCACGTGGGCAGTACGGGGAGGCCGCCCATGTAACTGATAACACCGATCACGAGTGTAGCTAAGCTTATTGCAATAGGTGCAATGAGGACGTTGGCCTCTACCTCGGTTACCACTGCGTCCTCCTTGAGAGTTAGTTTGAGAAACTAATACAGAAAAATCTGAAGTGTTATCAGATGGCTAAGTCTGAGTGAAGGAGATACGGAGGAGGCGAACAAACGCATCATCTAAGGATAGAACGGAGGAACTGCCAAAATTTGATCGCAAACGGTCTCAAGATCTGGACGGAGGCCAATAAGCATAAGAACCATGAAGAACTTGTCAATCTGTGTTTGTTGATCCCCAATATCAGTAGTAAGAGGCATCATGATCAAGAATTCCTCCTTAAGAGAGGCAATCTAGCCAATATAAGTAGATAAATCCATGTCTTGTTGTATGACATTGACAATAGAAGAAGCCACCTTATAAAGACGTTGGATATCATTCGTGTATAGCCCTTTCGCCTAATTCCAAAATTTAAAGCATGTTTTGTAGGCCCGAAGATGAAACAGAATCTTAAGATCAACTGATTGCCATAACACACTACATAACTGTGCATATATCTTCTTCCATTGTACTCTGTCAACCTCAGGGATATCCACCTCCTGCGTAACAAGGTGATCCTCATAACCTTGACCCATAAACCAAAGCTCCACAAAGGCAGACCAGGACAAATAATTTTCACTGCCAACCAATTTCTCCGAAGTAATCATAGGAGATCTAGATATGACAGAGGAAAAAATGGAACTTTTAGTAGCCATATCTACTTATCTAGAAAACGAAATATGTTTGGATCGAAGAGAGCCCTAATACAACTTCAAAACGCGGCTGAAAGAAGAAAAACATAGGATCCGCGGTTGTAAGAGACCAAAAAGTAAAGAAAAACAAATGTGGCACTACTGGAAGGGTAGAAGAACACTTCTTAAGACACGTGCAGGGCTCGGGGTGGAGAGGAAGTCACCAGAGGTCGCCGGAAAGGCTGTTTAGAGGGCCGACGGAGACAAAAAAACCCCAAAAAAATGCACTTGCAGGGCTCGGAAGGGACAAACACTGATGGAGGGTGGTTAGACGACGTCAGGCAAGGCTGGAGGTGGAAGTGCGTGGCCGGAAAGTGCTCCATGCACCCTCACGCGGCGGCCCATGAGATTCAAGCCACCGGAGAAGAAATGTGTGTGGCCGACACGTGGATGAAAATCTCCCTCCGGTGCTTTGACAAAACTTGAAGATCTCCTCCTTGCGCACCTGATGGTATGGTCAGTGTCGGAAAAGGACTTCGTTCGAAAAAGTCACAAAAAAGTCGCTGGCGGTAAGGGTTTTCTGACGACAATACAATTGATTGGAAAGCTTTAGGAGATGGGAAATGTGATCAGAATGAAACACGGTCATTGAAAGGTTTCCCAGAATTGATTCAGGAATAAACCGAAAATAATTAGGTTTTTTTGTTTTTCTCCCTAGGCTCTGATACCATGTGGAAAGAGAGAAAATGGAGAATCCCTAATTTTTCTTATTGAAAAACATTAATAATACACATTGGACTTGGGTATATATATACATGTTAGTGGGACCCACAATACAATAAGGAAAGAGAAGGAAAAGTAAATAACTGAAATAATTGTACACTATCTAACAGCTATGAAGGAAGAACATGTTATTTCCTATACAGACACAGCAGCTCTGCAACCTATGAAAAATGGTGCAGAGGACCCAGACTAGTTATCCACCCTCACAAAGGAGAAAATATACTGGATGCTCCCAGAGACTATTCAACTTGTCAATGACCAGATTTTCTAAGCTTAGCTTTGTGCAAACTGGATCTATTATTGCAACTGATGGTATATAGAAAAGAAGATAGAGGATATCTTTTATAAGCAGCTTCGAAGTATGGAATTGGTCCATAACTGCTTCAGTAGCTTCATGACAACAATATTATTTTCATGGAAAGTCCAAGAACTGAAAAATGAAATAAAACTAGGGGTGTGTAAAAAAACCGATTAAATGGACAAAAATGATAGAATTGAACCACACTAGCCTGAACCAATCAATTTTTAAAGTTTTTTTCAACAATTTTGGTTTTCTAAAAAAAATTGAACTATGCCATTTAGAAAACAAATAATAAACCAAACCAAACCAAAAGTTATATGCACACACCTATAATATACAATAACCATTAGTTACGTTATTAATTTGGCACACTTCTTTCACACTCGATAGAATCCCAAACCAAACATAGTTTTTCATATTTTTGAACTACTTAGTATGATAAGCATAGACTATAACAGTAGTTATTCATGCGGCTGTGTTACAATAATATGATTTGAAATGAGTTACAATGATGTAATTTGAGCAACCTCTAAAGCAACTTGTTGTAATAAACTATTTTAAGCTTTTTGACCAACAATGTCCTATTATGAGCTTTTTGGTTTTAGCCCAAATTGATTATAAAAAAAAAAAAATCAATTTTTGTTGTTGACCGAAATATAGTAAATTAACTTATATCAATTATTGTTATCAAACTGAACTGAACCAACCAATTCTCTCTTTAAGTTCAATTAGTCTGGTTCCTAATACATAAAACCAATTAGACTGGTTTGGTTTTATTTTAAAGTTTGAAACTAAACAAACCAAACCCTGATCACCCCTAATTAAAACACAAATTGGTACGGTGCTTTTAGTGTAACTATACACATGGTTAGGAAAATTCTACCAAGTAAACCATGAAGAGATCTATAGCTAATGAACAATTTACAAGAAGAAACATAAAAAGGCATACCTCTTTGACAAGATCTCCAGCAACTCCTTTTACAACCTCACATAAATTGTTTTCTATGAACGACTCATTAATCCAAAAACTCATGTCCTTGTAACAAGGAGGATACTGTAAAAAGACGATAGTTAGTTTCTAGCAGCCAATAGAGAAAGTTACAAGGGGCTCTAATAGGTATAAATATTTAGTTATTACGTTGTGTGTAATTAATCTTTTCGATTTCAGAATGTAAAAGACAAATTTGCATAAAAGACTTTTTCTGGTTATACTTAAAAATGCAGGCCCCCAAAATGTCTTGGATCCTTTTGCATGAAAATTATGCAATAGTTTCAATTAACACAACATCAGAAGAAGATACAACTATTATCAAACTGAGAAAAATATAAGCAATACCTTTGAAAATGGCTTGAACTTGACCCCAAGCTAGCCCTTTGAGAACTACATATAAAGTGTTTAAATTAAACATTCAGGGAACCTAAATCAGACATTAAGAATGTCAACAAGGTCAATTTTCAGCATGCCTTATTTTCCTAAGGATATCAATTTTGGAAATGATTACTTAACCACAAAGACATAGAAAAGGCGAATAAAATAAAATACAGTATCATTTACTGAATTGGAGAATTACTTAAGAGGTGAACCGCTCATCAGTTGACCAGAAAATCCAAATATCAGGAATCCCAAATAGAACCATTGCTAGTCGTTCCAATCCAAGCCCAAAAGCCCAAGCAACATTACCTGTTTTACCACTTCTCTTTAATATTTCTTGCTCTGTCACCCTACAACCTAAAACTTCCAACCATTTCTCCTGATAAATTATCAATGGATGTTGCTTAGTGAGATCATAGCAGTTCTGCTAAAAAACTATAGGCAATAATTGTCAAATAATAAGTTACTAAAAAACTATTCAAATTAAAACCATTCATTTGGAGATGTCAATGTAATGGCATAATGGTTTCACAATTCAATGGCAATAAAAGGATAATGGTTTGCTACTTCAAGTAGATAATCATACAATAAAATTTCACTGAGGCACTACAGAAATGCTAGTCCAGTGATTTGAAACTTTTTTCTCTGATTCATCCCAACTCATGTTCTGAAGTTAAACATTTCTATCATAAGGTTCACATATTGTGAATTTAGAGTGGAAAACAAGAGTCAAACATGATTATGTAACTAAAAATAAAAGAGAAATTAGGAAAAATAAATAAATTCCTAAAGTTGAATCTAAAACCAATCTTGATTAATGATGGCCTCTAACAACCCCTAGTCAAGTGACTTGTTACAACCCCTTTCCAACTGGCCCAGTTTTGGCTCATGACCCTGTGAAGTGCTTTTTAGCAGCCCTTGGAGGAACTACTATGTACTTACTCTTTAGTCTTTTCCATAGATTTGTTGAATAGTTAGTCCAAAAATAGAAAGTTAATACTGGTAAATTTATGAAAATTCTAAGAAAGGATATACACAGGACCCTAATTGTAGGTTCTTCTGCTGAAAAAACATAATCAAGGCACCTATTCTGAGAATGCATCTTTTACAACCTACAAGATAAAATATTTACTTCTTGAAAAAGTAGCCTGACTTTTCAAGGGATCACTTCAATAAAAATCTAAAGAAAATTGTATCATAAACTGGCCTCATGATCACTGAACCAGCTGCATATTGAACACTAAGACCAATAAAAAGGGTATTCTTCCTTCCAAAAACTCTTTTTAACTCACCCAATCCTGTTCACACAAACACACAAGTTGCATTCAATGTAGCAATGTCACTATGAATTCATTCATTTTCCTAGAGTTTCTCATTTGGTCAACCAACACATTTGGATAGCAGGTTCAGTGTAACCATGCAAGCAGAACAGGAGGACCAATGCTTATGGTTAACACAATAATGTAGTAATTGGATCCCTGAGGTTAGCTTGTAGAAAGAACTTTTACTGACAGATTTGGGGATGTGGCTCTTCTCTGATGCTATAATCGTGTTTGTTAGCGATGAAGACAAGTGGCAATCACCTATGAAAGGTTAACAAATGCATAGAGATTGGACTCTTAAGGCCCAAATTATGATTTGGTATACTTTGGATGATAATAGGTCCAATTGGGATTTTATATACTTCAATGTGGATTTCAGTCTAAGTTTTGTTTATGAGTCTAGTCAAAGGATCACAAGTGTTCTTATTTCCAAAATCATTAATGCTTTACATTTTCAGGAGACTTTCAATTTTTTTTGTCAGTTCACATTGTTGATTTTCCAACTTCATTAGTATTGCCATTAGCTCCAAAAGAGTCTAAGGTCTAGAGTTATAGTGTATAAAGTTGGTTCATTTATCTCGTACAAAACCTTCCAACTTTCAATGTAATCAATCAGGTGAAACCTCCAGTTTGAATGAACACAGGTTGCCTCCATGAGAACCAATCAGATGACACCTTATTATGAACCAATTGTACTGTGATAGTTCAATTTGTTTGTGTGATGCAAACTGAACTCAAGTGTGAAGCCTAGGATTTGGAAGTGATTCCTAAAGTCCCAACATGTTTTCTTTTATCTTTCTGTTCCGCATCAATTTTGGCATCAGAGCAAGTTGAGATCATGATTACAAGACCTAGGAGGAGTTTCAAAATAGATTTATCTAATAGTCAACATGATGAGATATTATTTTGGTGATGGAACAGCTTGATAGCCTGCATATTTGACTAAGCAACATTGAGACACAAATATCTCAGCCCACTAATGATTTAGCACGTGTTGTACAAGGATAATTATCTCAAATTAATAACAACAAAAACTTGGAGGAACATCGGACATGCACCACAATATCTTATATCTGAATGGGCTAGAGGACTACCTAAAACAAGGTGTAAACCTTGTGAAACTGCTGAAGATATCATAAGGAAAGTAAAAGAAGAAGTTCCTAATTTGAAGGAAGGGCGATGCTACTCAATTTGTTGATTGGCTAGCTACAATTGAGGATTGTTTTGATTGGTATGTATGAATGATGAACAGAGAGGGTGGTTTACTAAACTGAAACTAGTATGCTTAGCAAAAGATTAGTGGAGAGGTGTTGAAAGAGATACTAGGAAGATGGGAAGATGAGGCTACCACCTATCAGCACATGGCAGGGGATGAAGGATAAGCTATGTGAAAAATACATGCAGGACCAATTATTGTAATAAGTTATGTAATCACCTCATTACTATGAATCAGAACAACATGTTTGTTGCAGAGACCAAAGTATAGGCAAAGATTTCATGAGCTAAAGACTTGGAGTCAAATAGTAGAAGACCCAAGGGTAAACTCTTTAAAGCTGGATTGAGACCTAAAATGAGAAGAGAGTTGATGCATCAGCCATTATACAGCCTAGAATATTGCTTTTCAATTTGCATTAGATATAGAGTACTTAGGATGTGAGTTTCATCCATAGAACCAGTGTAGAGAAGGTTCACTGATGTAGGTTGCAATGTAAGAATAGGCCAATTTGATCCATTTATCCAACCTACAGGATCTAAGTTGTATTCTTCTAATGCCGTTAATCCTAAGGGTAAGGTTAATAGGTGTTTTAAGTGTCAACAACCTGGCCAAATAACCTAAATTGTCCAAACAAGAATTTGTACATCGGAATGGAGCATGAAGAAGAACAAGAACAACAAAAAGATGAAGAAACCAAAATTCATTTGATTATAGAGCCCATGATCCTGATGACTATAGATGTTGCTCGAAAAGGCCTACCATAGATGTTGCTAAAAAAGACCTACCATAGATGTTGCACAAAAACTTTCCTCTCTGCGCAATATTCAGCATGCTTATAGATTTTATGGCAAGGCCTCAATTGCCTAATCTTCCAGCCTATCATATGAATCCAAGTGAGCATGAAGCACTAAAAGGACAAGTGGAGTAACTGCCGTCCAAGGGAACTGTTCATGAAAGTTTAAGCCCTCATGCTGTCCCTACCTTGCTAACACCAAAAAAAGATAGTAGTTGGTAGTCACACTACTAACAAGATAGCCATCAAGTATCAGTTTCCTATCCATTGATTCAACCATATGTTAGATATGACATGATGGCTGGCTCTTGCATATTTTCAAAGATGGATTTAAAGAGTGGACATCATCAAATAAGCAGTAGACTGGAAAATGAATGGAAGACGAACTTTAAAACAAAATATGGCCTCTATGAGTGGCTAGTCATGCATTTTGGCCTTTCAAATGCCCCTAGCACATTCATGTACTTCATAAATCAAGTACTTCAGCCATTTATTGAAAAGTTCCTGGTTGTTTACTTTGATGACATCTTAATTACAGCAAGACCAACTCCATTAATAATATGTTTTGTTGATACTGGGTGCTGAACTTTCGATGGCTGCTTTCTCAGAAGGGAGACGAGTTTCGAAGGGTGGTAAGAGTTGGTTTGCAGTGGAATCAACGACGTTCGAAATCTCCATTGAAGAGATTCGAGGCAAACCGAGAGGGATTATTCTGGAAAGGAGCAAAGGCTTCTCCTCTTAGATAAAATTTGGTGAAAAGAGCTTCAGTTTTCTGTTGGAAGAGGTGGAAAACTGGTGCAGAGGAGAGTCAAGCTCGAAGCTCCTTAAAGTTTGGGAAGAAGGAGGAAGAAAATATAGGTTAGAGTGTCGTTCAAATGAAGTCGGTAAGTATCTGCTATACTCAGTGAGGGATTTGGAAGCAAAGAGGTTTTGTCTAGTGTTTCCAAAAGATAAAGGCTTAGTAGGAGGGTGGTTTCTATTGGCTCAGAAGTTAAGGGTCCTTGGAGTTTCTACTCCATCTTTCAGCAAAGGTGATATGGGTACTTCCAACTCTAAAAAGGATGGTTATAGAGGCAAAGGAAAAGAAAAAGGGAAAAGAGTGTATGTAGAAGCCGTGAGAAAGGAGATAGGGGAATTAGGGGATGCATTGTGGGTGCATGTTAGGGATCGTGACCTGCTCAGTAGGGAAGAGCAGCTTAGTCGTTGCCTGGTAGGATGCTTTGGTGATAGTGTCGAGGTCGTTCCTTTTTTGTCCTTATTGAAGGAGTGGGCATATGAAAGGTGGTCTATCAAGGTTTAAAAATCTCTAGTTTGGGTGGAGCTCTTGTGTTGTTCGAATTTGAAGATAAAGTTGAAGCGGATTTGGTGCTCTTAGGGGGTAGTAGATGGTCTTAAGAAGAGAGTTTTTCTTGTAGAAATGGGAACCTGAAGTGGGGGGTTTTAGAAATAGGAGCTACCCTAAGGAAGTGTGGGTGAAAGTCGTCGGACTTCCACTTTACCTTTGGAGTAGAGAAGTGTTCAAGAGTATTGGAGAGAGATGTGGGGGTTTCATAGCTGTGGATGAGGAAACCTTTTTCTTCTCCGAGTTGCAGTGGGCTCGTATCTTGGTGAGAACCTCTGGGAAGTTTAGACCAAGAACTTTGCAGGTGGCAGCTGAGAATTTTTGTTGGACGGTGAGTCTATGGTGGGAAATTTTCCCATGGTTCTCGGAGGTAGTGGCAAGGTCCACCTGGTTCAAAGATGAGAGGTGGGAGGTCAAGGATGAGGGTGGGGGTGAAACATGTGCCAGTGTTAGCGTGCAAGATGTTCAAAATTTTCAAATTGATATGCAGTCTTGAGGGACAAAGGAGTAGGTTGTGTGTGGCAGAAAGCAAGGAGGCAATAGTTGCAGTGGCTGTAGAGGGTAGGCTGCCTAGTGTAGCTAATTTGGACTCTTCTTGCGGTAGGTATGGGCCCAGAAAAGAAAATGAGAAGGCTTTAAAAGGGATTGGTTTTTTGGGCTTAAGTGGCGAAGTGGATTGGGCCAAAGGCCCATTGTTCGTCAACCTTGAAGAGGCAGGCTAGGGTAGGTCTCTTAGGCCCACTTTTAATAAGGCTGGCACGAGCTTGGTGGAGCGTCCCTCCTCGGTTAGGGTTCCGTTTGTTCCCGAGGGGGGTGTTGGGGAGATGGATGCAGAGCTCTTGGCTGTTGAAGTTGCAGTCGCCGCAGAGTTGCTGCCACGTCATCAGAGGGTCATCGACGAGGCTTTGATGGAGAAGGCTTCCAAGTAGCACGTTGTTCCCAATTCTTCTTCTTCTTTGGGGCTTTGGGAATCCTCTTTTTCTTCTTCTCTTTGGGGCCACGCTGAAGTTGTAGGGTGTCAGAGGGGTTTGCTTATGGAGCGGAAGGGGAGTTGGGTCGGTTTCCCCTTAGGGTGGTGCGGAATAGAGCTGCGTCAGCTTTCGAAGGCTGAAGTGAGCCTTCGTGGGACTCGATTGACGCTGAGAGAGTGAATGGGTTAGCACTTGTCCCGGCGGGGTCCGAATTTACAAGTCCTTTTGACAAAAGGAGTGTCTGTCACGTGGAAAAAGGGGGATGTGATGAAGGGTGGAGTTCAAGCAGTCTTACGATGTTTAGTCGCTGCTTGGGTATGCCGACGGAAGGCTTCAAAGAGGAAATTTTGTACTTCTTAAGGAGAATGAAGGGAAGAATTGAGCAAAAGGGTAAGGAATGGGTGACTAGGAAGACGAGTTTAAAATCTTCAAAATCCAATAGGGAACTCAAGAAGCTGGAGTGGAATGTTAGCTACAAAAAAACAAAAATGGGTTCTAGTGTGGGTATTTTCGGAGGCGCTTCAGGATCAGAGTGTAAATGAAGATAAGAATTCTATCATGAAATGTTAGAGGGGCTAATGATAGGAATAAAAGGAAGATTATCAAGTCAGTCATTAAATCCTAGAGAGTGGACGTGGTTTGTTTACAGGGAACTAAAATTAAAGAAATGACTACGGGGCTTGTTCATAGTCTAAGGATGGGAAGAAATCTAGAATGGAGAGCAGTCAATTCTAGGGGTGCAGCTAGTGGTATTCTCATGTTCTAGGACAATAAACTGGTGAAGTTGGTTGGCTGGAAAGAAGGGGTTTTCTCAATTTCGTGTCGGTTTAAAAATTGTGTGGATGGTGTAGTGTGGGTGTTCACTGGAGTGTATGGGCCGGTATGCAATAGAGATAAAGAGGATTTCTGGGAGGAACTTGGGTCAGTTAAAGAGTTATAGAGTGACCCTTAGTGTGTGGGAGGGGATTTCAATTTGGCAAGGTTTCCAGAGGAGCGCAGTAGGGGAGGTGGGCTTACTGCTTCGATGAGGAGATTCTCAGAAGTGATAGAGGATTTGGAGTTAAGGGATTTTCTTTTGACGGTGGGAGGGGAGGACGTTTACTTGAAGAGGAGGCTTGAATAACCAGGCCCAGTCTAAGCTTGACCGGTTCTTAGTGACGGACAACTGGGATAATCTGTTCAATGGGGTTGTGCAGGGAATTCTCCCTAAACCTGTCTCGGATCACTTCCCAGTCCTCCTAGAAGGAGGAGGGTTGAAGAGGGGACCTTCCCATTTCAGATTTGAGAATATGTGGTTGGAAGATAAGGGTTTCAAAGACAAGATGAAGACGTGGTGGGGGAGTTTAAATTTATAGGGACATCCAACTATATTTTAGATGCGAAATTGAGGGCCCTTAAAAATATTTCTAAAGATTTGGAATAAAGAAGAGTTTGGGCTCATTGAGACATAAAAAGGTGAAGCTCTAATGCAAGTTGAGTATTAGGATGAAAAGGAGAAATGTGCAGCTTTAAATATGGAAGAGTGTGAAGCAAGAAATGGAGCAAGGGAGTCCTACAAGTCTTAGGTGATGAGGGAAGAGATTTTTTTGAGACAGAAGTCTAGAGAGTTGTGGCTTAAAGAGGGGGACAATAATACCAGATTTTTTCATAGGATGACAATGCTTATAGTAGAAAAAACTGGTTGTCCAAGTTGAAAGTTAATAGTTGTTGGTACTCAGAAGGAAAAAAATTTTAAAAACAGTGTGGTGAGGGCGTTTCAAAAGCTGTACTCAGAAGAAGAGGGGTGGCGCCCTAGTATCGATGGGCTATCCTTTATGGGGTTAGATGTAGTGAGGATGAGGGATTGGAGAATCCTTTCTCGGAGGAAGAGGTGTTTGCAACTCTTTCAGATCTATGTAAAGACAAAGCCCCGAGGTCGGATGGTTTTACCGTGGTGTTTTGGCTTTTTTGGTGGGATGTGGTGAAGGTTGAGATTATGGGCTTTTTTAGATAATTTCATGAAATGGGCAGATTTGTAAAATCTCTAAATGCCACCTTCTTGGTTTTAGTCCCTAAGAAGGTAGGTGCAAAAGATTTGAAAGATTTTGGACCGATTAGCCTTATGGGAAGCCTTTACAAGTGGTTGGCCAAGGTGTTGGCAAATAGAATCAAGAAGGTAATGGGAAAAGTGATTTCTGAACCCTAAAATGCCTTTGTGGAGGGTAGACAAATACTTGATGTAGTTTTGATTGCAAATGAGGCTGTGGATTCTAGGTTGAAAAGCAATCAAGGGGGTGTGATGTGCAAGTTGGATATAGAGAAAGCCTATGATCATGTCTGCTAGAAGTTCTTGTTGGCAGTGCTAAAAAAAAGGGCTTTAGGGGGAGATGGATTAAGTGGATAGAGTGGTGTATCTCTACTATAAAATTCTATATTCTTATAAATGGTTCTCCCTCCGGATTTTTCCAAAGTTCAATGGGTTTGAGACAAGGAGACCCCCTATCCCCTTATCTGTTCATGATAGTTCTGGATGTGTTTAGTTGCTTATTGAGAAGGGCCATTAGTGGGGGCTTTTTATTAGGGTGGAGGGTAAGAGGCAGGGGTGGAGAGGGGATTCTGATATCTCACTTGCTTGTTGCGGATGACACCTTGGTGTTTTGTGAGGAGTCTTAGGATCAGTTGACGCATCTAAGTTGGCTTCTCATGTGGTTTGAAGCTTGCTTAGGGTTGAGAGTTAACTTGGAGAAGAGTGAGCTTATTCCAGTGGGAAGGGTGAATGATATAGAGGATTTGGCTTTGGAGTTGGGCTATAAAGTGGGTGGTTTGCCTTCTTGTTATTTGGGTCTTCCTTTGGGGTCACCCCTCAAATCAGAGGGTGTATGAGATAGTGTTGAAGAGAGGTTTTGGAAAAGGCTGGCTATATGGAAGAGACAGTATGTATCAAAAGGGGGAAGACTCACCCTAATTCGGAGTACTCTCTCTAGTTTGCCGGTTTACTTCATGTCTCTCTTCTTTTTGCCCAAAAAAGTAGGGTTAAGGTTGGAGAAGATTCAGAGGGACTTCCTATGGGGGGGAGAAGCTCTTGAATAGAGGCCACATCTTGTTAGGTGGAAATTGGTTTGTTTGGAAAGAAAGAAAGGTGGTTTGGGTGTGAGAAATTTAGCTTTGATGAATAAAGCTCTCCTGGGTAAGTGGAATTGGCGCTTTTCCATTGAAAGTGAGGCTTTGTGGAAGCAAGCGATCAGTCATAAATATGGAGTAAAGGAGGGGGGGTGGTGTACTCGGGCCGTAAGTGGGAGGCATGATGTAAGGCTTTGGAAAGCTATTAGAAAGGAGTGATTTGGTATGTATAGCAGTTTAGCCTACCGTGTGGGCAGTGGTAGGAGGGTGAGATTCTGGAAAGATAAGTGGTATGGAGATGAGCCTCTTTGCAAGTCCTTCCCTTCTTTATTTTCCATTTCCTTGGCTAAAGATGTTTGGGTATCGGATGTGTGGAACCCAAATGGGGTAGGGGGTGGTTGGACCCCTCTTTTCTCAAGGACGCTTAATGATTGGGAGATTGAGATGGTGAAGTGGTTTATGCTAAAAATCCAAGCCTTTAGGGTGCAAGGGGAGGACGAGGATAAGGTGTTATGGACAGCATCTAGAAGTGGAGTTTTCTCAATCAAGTCGCTCTATTCTATTCTGGGGCCCAAAGGTTCTGCTTTGTTCGCTTATGATAGTATTTGGAGAGCGTATGTGCCTCCGAAGGTAGCTTTCTTTGCTTGGGAAGCTTCCTAGAGCAAAATCTTAACTTTGGAGCAACTCCAGACGAGAGGGTACTCTTTAGCAAATAGGTGTTTTTTGTGCCTTTCTAGAGCAAAAACGGTGGATTACATTTTACTTCATTGTGTTAAGACGCGGGCATTGTGGAATCTTCTTTTTTCCTTCTTTGGTGTGGCTTAGGTTCTCCCTGGTTCAGTTAAGGAAACTCTCCTTGGATGGCATGAAGCATTTGTGGGGAAAACCCGTAAAAAGACGTGGCAAATGACCCCCTTATGTATATTTTGGTTAGTATGGAAGGAAAGAAATTTGTTGGCTTTTGGGAATAAGGTGCTTTCACTCCAAAGGCTAAAACATTTTTTTATTTGTAATCTTTGGTCTTGGGTTAGGGTATTTATAGTTTTGAGCCCTTGTTCTCTTGTTAGTTTTTTTGAGTGGCTAGGCTCTAAGTAAGGGTAGGGGTTGTTGTTTCTTTCCCCTTCCTTGGTTTCAAGTTTGTGGGTTGCTTTTGTGTACTCCCTGTATACCTAGAGGGCATTAGTTTGGTGTTTCCTCTTTCTGTTTAATATATTTCTCTTTACCTATAAAAAAAAAAAATTACAGCAAGACCAAAGGAGATCACATCTCCCATCTATGGCAAGTTATGATGTTGTTCACCAAGAAAAGCTCTACATAAATTTGAAGAAATGCTCTTTCATGATCTCAATAGTAGTATTCTTAGGCTTGTTGTTTTGGCAAAAGGATTGGAAGTATGAATGAAGTAAAAGCCATCCTAATTCCCAACACATCACAACAAGTACAAAGTTACCATGGGCTAGAAATGTTCCATGGACATTTCATCATAAGTTTCAGCAATGTTACAGCCCCTATAACTTATTGTATGAAGAAAAATCAGTTGAATTGGGCCAAGGCAACATCACAGGCTTTCAAAGAAATTAAGAAAACGTTAATTAAAGCACTGGTTTTGTAGCTTCCAAATTTTCTGGGAGGTGTTAGAAGCAGCATGCAATGCATCAAATATAAGAGTTAGAGGTGTCCCTACGGCATTTCTCAGCAAAAAGCTTAATGAAGCAAGGCAAAAATATTGTACCTATGACAAAGAATTCTTTGCAGTGGCGCTTAGCAAATTGGCATACACTCTTTCTTCTATTGACATACAAGTTGTTGGATTTGACTTGTTCAAGAGACCTTATCCTTCTAGCAAAGATTTTAGCACTATATGTGTTGCTTTAGTGCCTAGAAATTCAGGAGAATATGATGATTTTTTACATGATTGATATTGCTTCAAAGGGACTCGGCTTTGCTTACCCAAAACATCATTTCATAAGCAAGTAATATTGGAACTTCATGCTGGAGAAACAACTGGTCATTTTGGAAGAGATAAAACCATTACAATGGTGGAAAATCATTTTTATTGACCAAATCTGAAAAAATATGTGGCTAAGAATATCTCCAGACATCAAACCTGCAAATTATCAGAGAGAAAAAGGAAGAATACAGGTCTATACATGCCACTTCTGTGCCACATGAGCCATGGCTAGACCTATGCATGGATTTTGTCCCTGGTTTGCTGAAAACTATCAAAGACATGATTGCATACTTGTAGTGGCAAATCATTACTCCAAGATGGTACAATTTATCCCATGCTTAAGGAATAAAGATGTTGCCTAATTGTTAAACTCTTCTTCAAGGAATACCTATAAAAAAAAAAACTTTTCTTCAAGGAAATTGTTCGCCTTCATGATTTTCCCAAACTGGATGGTAGGTCCATGAGTTATTTCTGGTGAACTTTATGGAAAATACTGAATGTCAAACTAAAGTTTTCTTTTGCTCTTCCCCCTCAAACAGATGGCCAAATAAAAGTTGTTAATTGAAGCTTGGATCATTTACTACACTGCCTAGGTGGGGATCAGATCAATGGTTGAATTTGCAAATAATAGCTCCTTGAACAGGTCTATTGGTCACAGTCCATTTGAGATTGTGACTGAATCGCTTCCTAGAAAGCCTATGGATTTGGTTCCTTTACCAATGGATGCATGACCTAGCATTGAAGCTGATGCTTTTAGTGAGCATATAGATGACATACATTATCATGTTCAATGAAAATTGTTTTCATCAATGAAATTATAAGTCGTATGATTACATGCTTTTCCCGCTTGCCTATCAAATAAATAAATAAGTCATATGATGATGTGAAAAGAAAATTTGCAGAACTTATTGAAGGTGATATGGTTATTGTGTGAATAAGGCCTGAACAATATCCTAGAGGTGCCTATAAGAAACTCCACTCAAAGAATGTTGGCCCCTATAAAATTCTCAGGAAAACAAGTCCCAACGCTTATGTACTTGACTTTCCCGAAAATATGGGCATTAATAAGATCTCTAATATTGAAGACCACACCCTTTATCCTAATCCTAAAGCTGCTACATCAATTAATGGTCCAAATGGTCATCTTCTACCAGTCCCTTGATTGAAAGAGAAGATTGAAAAGTTGTTGGTCACTAAATTGTTTCAACCAGAAGAGGAGGTTATCAAAAGTATCTTGTGGAATGGAGAGAAATGCCACTTTGAGATTGTATGTGGATCACAAGCAATGAATTTCAGCAGTTGAATTGTGATATTTATGAGAAATTTCATGCCTTTAACTTGTCAAGGTTAAGTTTTCCGAAGGGCGTGGGGGGTATTAGAGTGTTCTTATTTCCAAAGTCATTAATGTTTTATATTTGCAAGTGCCTTTTAATTTTTATTTATCAGTTCAAGTTTCTGATTTCTCAGCTTTATTATTACTGTGATTGGTTCCAAAGAGTCTTAGGGGTCTTAGGGTTGAAGTTTACAAAGCTGATCACTCTTATCTTCTAAAAGGATCAACGAATGAAAACACAAAACCTTCTAGCTTTCAATGTTTTCTTTTTTGTGTGATGCAAACTAAACCTATATGAGAAGCCTAAGGTTTTTGGAAGTAATTCCTAGACTCCCATCATTTTTTCTGGTACTTTCCTGTTCTACATCAGTTAGGGCATGAAGCATAATGCATCAAATATGTAAGAGCAACTAAAGCGTAAACATCATTCACTATAAGGAAAAGGGAAAGGAAAACATTCAATCCATAAAAGTGTTGCCAACATTCCATCTGCTGGAAAATAGTCATTGGCATGTTGCCATTTGACATTGACATGAGTTTTGGAAAAAGATACTCCTCAAAGCAATAATTTTTTAATTACTGTGTTGAACATCAGTGTTTGTGTATGCCCACTAGCATGTGTGTATATATGTTTATGAATTTCTCCTTCAATAGTGAAGCTAAAAAATGCTGCCATAAAATAAAATACAAAAATGTCTTGAAGTCATAAATATACATTGAAGAAAGCAATGTCTTCATAATAGGTCCTGTAAGTCCAAAATAAAAGGACATAATGCATCTTCTTTTTCACATTTGGTGACAACAAAGAGCCCCACACCCCCTCCCCACATCAGAGGGGTAAGAAGAACAAAAAAACTAAAAGAAAAAAAAAAAAGGAGACAACTAATTTTGTTTCTACTTATATATATATATATATATTTGATAAGTAAAAAGCAAATATATTAATCAAAAAGAGGAAACACCAAAAAACAGTGCCCTCAAAGTATACAGGGAGTATACACACCACCTTCCCTTACTAGGAGCCTATCCAGTCTAAAAAACTTACAAGAGAAGAAGGGCTCAATACTAAGGAAACCCTGACCCAAGACCAAAGATTACATACAAAAGAATATTTCAATCTTTGAAGTGAAAGCTCCTCATTCCCAAAAGCTAATTTATTCCTCTCCTTCCAGATTGACCATAATATACTTCTACTTTTATATTATTTTATCATCAACATTACTATTATTATAAGCATTGGAATATTATCAGTCTATGAATCTTAGTGTCTTCAATAACAGATGAAAGCCACACATGCCAGCAATGGAATAAACTAAAGTTCACATTTTTTTAAACGATTTTTACCCTTTCTTGCAAAAGGTGAAAACAGAAAAATGAAATGGAGCCTGTTTCTACTAAAATTAGTTCAAAAACAAAGTTTTAAAGAAATTCAAAGTATATAGTGCTAAAATGTAACCAACAGCCAGATCAAAAGCATACCTGAAAATATATCTCAAGTTCAAATGATGGGTTGGTGAAAGGGAAATAGGTATCAATCCAGCGCATTTCCACATTACCTGCAAATTTCAACAGATTTAGCCCACGCAGATTCTATACAGTATATGGTAAACCCCAAGATGAAAACTACATTTCTGATAGATTTCAGAAATTTCAAGAATAATAGCACTCTTAAATGTTTCTTTAGGTAATTTGTCAATGATTCTTAACAAGTACCTTGAGAATCACAAATAATTCCCTATATTATCTGGACTATCTTGATTTGACTTCTAAACGACCAATCTGTACTGCTTTTGCATAACATGAATTGCTTTCCCCACTTAAATTTATTATTTCATTATCTCCCCCCCCTCCGTTTACTTCTTGTTGTATTTTCCAAGATTTTGAATTATTAGACCTGGTAAATAATTCCTTAACCCATATTTCTCACTGCAGCATCAACTGATAGTATTAAGTTTGCATCTGATTAAGACAATCTCCTGATCTAAGTTTACCAAACAAGTGTTGTGCCAAACCCTCAAGACATTTCTTTAAATCCTCAGCCGCATAAGACGTGCCATCCATTCCAGATGTCTCCCAATCACCTGGAAAGAAGACACGAACACCTTCCATCTGCTTGATCAGGAAGCAAAATTATTGAACTGAAGAAAACATTAAGAAACTTGTTAATAGAAAACAATCATTGATAAAATCAGAGATAAGAAACCTGATGAAAAACAGGGTAGTGAGTTGAATCAATGGAATCTCTACGATAAACATCTCTAGTCACAAGGAAATGAGTGTGTCCCCTCCTCAACAGCTCTGCTTGATGAGCACTAGTGTGGCACCTCAAGACAGTTTGAGAGTTAATGTAGTATGTATCATTGTAACTCCTACTGACGTGATCAGGAGGAACCAAGACATCATCAAAATTCTGCAAGAAGTAGACTTTCTGGCATAAGAATTCATAGAAATATGGATAAGAATTTTGGAAGCAGACATTGACCAAAACTCCCATGCCTTATAAATAAGATCTATCTTGAGGATTTAGTAGGCTGTTTCATTGAAACTTAAATATCCAATCTTAATAAAGGGGAAACAGTGATGGCCTAGAGAATCGATTAAAAATAGAAGCACAACCATGAAGAACGTTAACAAACAAGCTTTAAATCCAATAACTATTAGTTATTAGTTTGAACATGCTTGTGTAAAGAGAAAGAGGAAACCAGTGACCATTTAATCTTGTTTTGTAGAAAGGCTACAATGCCTTGGAGTTTGATTTTCTCCCTTTTTGGTGTGCAATGGGTTTTGCATTCTTTGATTAAAAGGAATTTGCTTGGTTGGCATGGTGCCTTTGTGGGTAAGAGAAGGGATAAGTCTTGGAGGGTTGCCCCTTTATGCTTAATGTAGACTTTATGGAAGGAAAGAAACGAAAGAGCATTTCATGATATCGAACAATCCAACCAAGCTTTAAAACATTCCTTTTTGTATACTTTTGTATATTGGGCTAGGGTGTTTATGGAGAATCATACTTTGTTTATGATTGATTTTATGGAGTGGTCATATGTCTAGTTAGGAGAAAGGTTTTTTGTCTTATTTGCCTAGTTTCTTGGGCGATCTATTTGTATACTTCATGTGTACTGTTTTCGTCACTTCTAGACGCTTCTAATACAAGCTCTTATTTACCTATCAAAAAAAAAAAAAATTAGTTTGAGTGTTACCATGGTAATAACCATTGAAGCCATAAATTTTAAGCCATTGAAAGTCAACATAAGCAAGCAAATGGCTGTGTTGACTGACCTGGTATTATATGCATTAATAGCAAGAGTTAATGTAGGGCATTCTATTCCGGATAAGCCTGAGGACTCGTGACACAAACTTTTTAAATGTTAATTTTGAAAAATAGATAAAATGATTTAAATTAGTTAATAATTTTGGAGATATAGATACAGAAATGCATAACCGAACTCCAAATTCCAGACCAAAATGCAGCTCATTATCCAGTCATGCCATCACAAAACACCTCAAAGCTTCATGGCTTATGGAAAGACTCTTTGATGCACACATCACAACCTGGATTTAGATTAGACCTCAACACACTACTGGAAAATCTCTAGTTGGATTTGTGATCTCAAGTCAAGCTAAAGTTGATGCTAATTTGTTTTCTTCCTGCTTTGCCAAAGAATTGAGCTCCAAAGAGGCATGGAGCAAAAAGTTTTGTAATAAAGAACCCTAAAAAAAAAGAACCATAAAATAATGAACCTCTCCAAGAAGTTTTGGAAATCTATAAACTTCATTGGTTCATTAGGTAATATGATGCAACATATCTCATAAGACCCAAGCCTTTAAATTGTAAAAAGTTTATGAATCATATGTTGCTCAGCTCTCTTTCCAATAATATGCAATCAGTGAACCACTCATATATTTTTGGCCTATGGCTAATGTAATTATATTTTCTCATCAAGTAATATGTGTGGTTCTTTCTCCCTTATTAAGTAAGTTCCCCTGTTCAATAATTCCCAACCAGTAAGCTTCACAATGTGTAAGTCATAGTGTCATACAAATAAATTAATTATCTTTCTTTCTCCTCCTAATATCTAGCTTCACATTTCATTCAGTAGTAATTCCAATTTATTAAAACTAGCAAATTTATTTTATCAAACACTTTACACTTTAACATCCCCACAAACTAAAATCCATCAAAATAGACATGTTCCAATGAGCCTACCTCTTGACACCATAGCGCAGGCTAACTACTGTTACATGTAGTTGTGCTTAGAAGAAGTTATCTTGAATAGTAGTAGATCCTTCCAGTAGTTCATTGAGAGTTTGGGAGGTAGGGGCACTTTCTTGTTGCTTTTCCTCATTGTTGTTTCTTTCAATTTTGATGCCCAGAGTAACTTGTCGAACACATGTGAAAACTGAGTCCCACAAATGAAATTACAATGCAAAATTTATTTATTTTTGTTATAAATAAACGCATAATATATTAACAGGAGTTTACAATGCATAAATTATAATGACGGGACAATGAAATTCAGTCACTATTCCCATAACATAAAACAATGGTTAAAATGTAGAGCAGTTGTAGCTGAGATCCATTAAGTTTACTTGATTCAAGCACATGATTACAAAGTTGTGAGTTTATAAGCTACCACTATTGCATAAAAGTTTGAGTGAAATATGCACTTGCTCTGTAATAATTTTCAGTTCCATTAAGCATTTGCAATGGACTTCTAATATTTTATCAATCATCTATTTTATGACACAGTTATATTTCATGATAAGACATGCAAATCATGCTTTATAATTACACTTGTAAGTACAAGACAAACATGGGGTTTATAACAACGACAGTTTCTCATGCCTAAGAAGAAAATTTCATACTTTGGGTTCTTTATAAATCTAATGGCGAGTTAGAAATAATTTGATAAATGCTATTTAGATTACTGAATATTATCTGAAGTGAAAAGTGTTCAATTAGTAGAAATTGCACTAGTCATGAGCCTGAAGATTATATTGAAGAACACAAAAGGGGGCACAACCCAAGTACGCTCAGAGAATACAAGCTGCAACTGAACACCTATAAGAAAGAAGAGCAGCAAATACTAAAATAGATAGCAAACAGCCCCATGCTTTAGATCCCACCTCAGCTCTCCATGAAATCCAAAAATTTTCTACTCCTATTCAAACCATTTCCAAAAGCTTTTATTTTTAAAAATTTTTCCAATTACAAACTTATATTATTCTAATTAAGTATTATCATTATGACAATTGCGTTTAACAAAAATTCATATATATTATTTTTCTCCTACAATACTATTAGAGAATTTTTACAATCTCCATCAATGCTAATTACCAAAATAATGATAATAGTAGGTGTTGTGAATATATTTTTTGCTTGCCTACAACAAAGAAAAAAATTAAATAAATCAATTTAAAATGACTAAAATAACCTATAAGTGATTGAGAATGCTATGAATTATATTTTCCTAGGAGACAACATGTCCAATTAATTGTTGTAGAGAGATTTCTTATATTGTTAAGGTAAAAATACATGTAAAACAAGGCCGAAATAGGTGTTAAAATAGAGTTTTTCAATTTTGGCTATGGAGGTATGAAAAACCGAATTTTGTTAATCAATTATGGAGATCTTTAAGTTGTTTTTTTTTTTTTTATGATTAAATGTCCTAAAATTGTTAGAAACAACTTAAAGTTTAAAACCCCTTAAGATCCCAATCAAAAAAACATTTTTTTTCAATTGTTTGTAATTTGGGTTGCAACCGAGTCATTTGACCCGTATTGCAGAATTTTGGACCCAATGCTGGAGGTTGAAGATGACCTCCAGCACATGCCACACGTGCCACATGTGCCACACATTCCCTACTCGCAGGTTAAGTGTGTGAGGCGCATGTAACCTCATCCGGTGTCCGTTTTGAGCCCCGTTTTTTCCTGTGTGTTCGTTTTTTTGTAATCTATTTTTCTGGATATATTATTTTATTTTTTGGGGGTCAAAAATATTTATTAAATAATTATAACCTTTGAATCCTAGGTTGTCTAATGTCCCTCTCAAAACATAAATTAACTTTCAATTTTTTTTTAAAACAAAACAACTTCCCTGAATTTGTTCTCACTTGTATCATGATAGAGACATATACACCTATATGATACATATCTGCAAGACTATAGGTCAAACAAACCTTTTCCTTAATAGACCACTATAAGTACTTCATTTAAGAGTTGAATAAACACGGGAGAGAACTGATAAACCTGGTAAACTGAATGCCTGTTCTGGACTTTTTTTTATATGTAAGTTTGGATGGAAGTTTGCATACTAGGTTCCCTACTTAGAACATCGTCGATGGAATAATTGGCAACAGATGCAAATACCACTTTCATGGATTCTTAAATGTTAAAACACTTAGGACAGGACAAAAACCAACAGGAAATGGGCAGCAAAATAAATATAAACAGCAACAAAATGTCAAGCACCAGTCATAGCAAGATAATACAAGTTCCAAATAGTGCAATGTATAGCTCAAAACAGTGAAAAAAAAAAACCATGCATACAATTTCTATTTTATTTCTTAATGGTCAAACCTCTTTTGTGGAGACTATTGGGCAAAGGTCATCAAACTTATCAAATTTGTTTGAGTAATTGGCATCAAAATAATCATATATTGCATTCTTCAGAATTCCAATTGGGTGTTGATCCCTCCTGTGAAGCTGCATTCCAAGTTTCGACAAAATTGCATCTGGGACATTGTTTGTAGGATCATCCCTCACCACATCTACAAACCCCACAACCAAATATATCAAGCCAACCAAAAGAACTTGAAAAAGGTTCAGTACATGAATTCTAATTTTACCAAATATTCATAATAGAATAACCCAAAAAATTTAATAAATACAAAGACTCCAAGTTGCATTTCACGCTCTGACGAAGTATCATCAGAGATATAGCTTAGTGAATATAGTTTAGTTGTTACTTATTAATGCTTTTTGCAGTTTTTGAGTCTTATACATGAATAAAGATAAGATAAGCAATATAAATGAAAAAGAGTAATTATACTATTAACAATTATAAATATAATATTAAGAATATTATAAATAATAGCCTAAATAATAATAGGAATAAATAAATGAAAAATAGTAAAATTGGAATTGTAGAAAAAGACAAAAAAATGGCAATATAAGCATTTTTGGACAATGAAGTGGTCAAATATCCTTCAAAGAATTTAATTAAAATTCAAAGGTTAGTGAAGGCAAAATGTGAAGGCTTGAATATTACATTACCCTAAATCTTCAATATGGGAACACCAAAATTAAATGACATTGGAAAATGAGTGTGAAGGTGACATCAAGTCATAAATAATTTAGAGTACATTTGGGGTGATTCTAAAAAGCTCTTTTAACATTTTTAACACTTAAAATTTTTTATCTTTCAAGTTATAAAAGAGTTAGAAATGCTTCCAAAATTACTACCATTTTTCTTACTTTTGTAGCTTCAAACTCAACCAAGTCAAACCCATAACCCCTCAACCCTTTTATTAGTTGCCTTCAATCTAAAGAAGGCAGCAGAGGATTTGCTTCCCCCAGAATATGGATGTGGTTCTTGTTCTTGTTCTTTACTGCTTTCCCAATTCTTTCATGGCTTTCAATGTAGGCAAAGCCAGGAAGAAGTATGTATTTTTTCTTTTTCTTTTGATTTCATTATAATTAATTATTAACCCAGAAAAATATTTTCTTGATTTTTTATTCCAGTTAATTTTCTGATTTTTGGTTAATTTTTTGTTGTGGTGTTTTTTTTTCCTTTTTTTTTCTTAGGTACAAGGTGTTCTACCCCAATCTCTATATATGCTTTGGAATCTAAAAACAGGGATGCCAAGCTCTTCAATTGTGTCCAAGTTTGATTCCTTTCTTAAGATTTGTTTGAATAGCAAAAATTAGCAAAAGGAAAAAGCTAGAAAATATCCCAGAAAGGACTTTTAAAAAGTTTAATGTTCTAAAAATAAAAAATAAAAAATTTATTTTCTGACATAAATATGAATATAATTAAAAAAAAAAAAAAAAGTATAGATATCATCATGTCTAGTGAATTTGATTAGATGCAACACATTTTCTGGCTTAAGATCACACATAGATTTTTCTATGTATGGATGACCGATGATTAGAAAAAACAAATGTTTTGCATTTTTTTTTTTTTTTCAGAGAGGGCATCAGAACTCAGTGGAAATGATGCCAATTTTCTTCATGCTGATGATATTAGGAGGAATTAGATATCCTGTTGCATGTGTTGATCTTGGGTCCCTATACACTTAGTGGATATTTCTATTTCACTGCTCTTCCACAGGCGATCCCCAAAACCGCTTGAAGATCAGGTTTGTTTTCCTTATACTTTAATAATGCGTTTTCAATGGAAATCGTTTGTTTAAAATACTCCAGAGTTATGTTGTTTGGAACAAACTGAATTCATGCTGAAACTAAGGTGGTAGACAGTTTGAAAGGCCTTGCTTTAGTTTGAGTCCCACCATTTGTTATGTCACACGTTTATTAGGAGAAGATTGTATACATAGTAGACTTCTCTTAACAGTATGGCCAAGTTTTAAAACCGATTAGAGTCCATTGGACTTAGACCAAATAATATTTATATAATTGGAGGTGGGTCATTACAAATGGTACTAAAAGGCCTCACAATTCCATGTGATACAATAAAAATTGTATCTGTATGAAAGTGAATGTGATATCCCACATTACTTAGAAGAAGTTTTTGGTACTATACGACTATGTTTGATACATGAGACTAGAGAATGGAATGAATTTGGTGATACCACCAATTCTTGTCATTGGATTAGGAATAAATGTAAGGGTTGATTGATTATTTGTTTCCATTTCAATGTTAAGTAGGAATGAAAATGGTAATGGAAAAAGAAATAAATTTGCAACAATTATGTACACATAATTTAAAATAATTTTTATTTTTATTTTTATTTTTAAAAAACTCTCGAATCAAACATCGTTTAGAATATTATTTTTATTTTTATTAAGAAAAAAAAACCTCTTTTGAGAGGTCTTTTACTAAATAATAAAAGTTTGTTTGATAGTGTGATAAATAAATTAAACAAAAAATAATAATGTATTGGATTCATTAATAAGTCTAATAATTTTTTAAATTAATTTAAAAATCAAATAATAAACTAATAAATACAAAAAATCTATGGATAAAAATTAGTTTAGAATGATTTTATTGTATTTTTTTTTCACAAAATAATATTTTTTTCAAATTTTTCACTAGAGAGACGAATTTCAAATTAAGTAAAACTTTGTATTGAATTTATTAATGAGTTTAATAAATTTTAAATATATATAATAGACTATTAAATGAATCAATATAAAATAAAAGATTCGTTAAATGTAAAGTCGTTACTATTTCCTTTATACATAAAACTATATTTTATGAATTTTCTCACTAGATAAATAAATTTAAATTAAGTTAAACATAATAAACACTTTCAATTCTTTAATGAATATTTTAATTTTTAAGAACAATTTAGAATTCCAAAAAATGGATTAATTAGTTATAGACTAGATAAAAAAAATTTAGATTACACTATTACTAATTAAGTATTAAATGTGTATATGTAATGAAAAACTTATGCATGTATACCTTAAAAATTAAACTTTATTTATTTTTAAATCCATTTAATATTAATTTTTTATAAAATAAATTAATTATGCTTTTATGAGGATAAGGATATA